>NW_007816084.1:0-907 GCF_000696425.1 Galeopterus variegatus | reverse complement strand
GAAGTGCTCTATTCCACTGTCCTTGATCACACTTGACCAGGCACAGAGTCATTGTTGCTGTCACTGAGAGGTCAACACGCTGCACAGAATCTTTCTGAGGGCCCTCTTCATGTCCCTGTTTCTCAGGCTGTAGATGAAGGGGTTCATCATGGGAGTGATCACAGTGTATAGTACAGAGGTAAACACTGCTGTCCAAGAGGTATGTGTCCCTGTGGAACTGAGGTAGACTCCCAGGCAGGTTCCATAGAACAAGGAGACAACCGAGAGGTGAGACCCACAGGTGGAAAACACTTTATACTTCCCTCCTGCTGCTGAGATCCTCAGGACAGAAGCCACTATTTGAGAATAAGAGAAGAGGATCCCAGCAAGAGGGAAAAAGCCCATAACACCTGTCACAATATATAATACAATGGTATTGATGAAGGTATCAGAGCAGGCGAGCTTGAGAACCTCAGGGAGTTCACAGAAATAGTGTGGGATTTCAGTGACCGCACAGAAGGAAACCTGCATCGTGGTCAGACTCTCAGGAAAGGCCCCCAGCACACTGAAGAGCCAGGTCAGGAGAAGTAATTGGGCACAGAGCCTGGGGTTCATGATGACTGTGTAATGCAGAGGGTGACAGATGGCCACAAACCTGTCATAGGCCATCACTGTCAGAAGTAAATTGTCCAAAAGTCCAAAAACAGTGAAAAAGTACATTTGGGTGATGCAGCCTGAGTAGGTAATGACTTTTCTCTGTGTCTGGATGTTCAGCAGCATCTTTGGGATGGTGGTGGAGGTGAATCAGATGTCTGAAAAGGACAGGTTGGAGAGGAAGAAATACATGGGTGTGTGGAGGTGGGAGTAAGAGCTGATGGCCAGGATGATGAGCAGGTTCCCAAAGACAGTCACCAGGTACATGGACAGG
>NW_007816083.1:0-907 GCF_000696425.1 Galeopterus variegatus | reverse complement strand
GAAGCAATTTTATGATATTAAAATAGTCCATTTCTTGAAGGCAGAATTTACCTGTAAAACCTCCCAGGCTTGGAGATTGGGTTTGTGTGTGTGCTTAGAGAGGCAGCAGGGGTTGGAGGGATGGGGAAGGTGGACTGACTTAGTTTATTTGACAGTAATATGCATGCTCACCTTTTATATTTCTTCTTGAGTCAGTTGTGTTATATTTTTCCAGAAAATTGCCTTTTAATCTAAGTTTTCAAATGTATTGACCTTAAGTTGCTCACAATATAAATATTTTATTTTCTACTGTGTCTCTATTATGTTCTTTCTATTCAGTCTATTGTTTATTTTGATTTGCATTTTTCTTCTTTTGATCAAGTTAGCCAGATGTTTGCCTATTTAATTTGTCTTCTAAAAGAACCATTTTTTCTTTTATTAATCTTCTCGACTGGGTCTTTGCTTTTAATTTTATTCATTTTTGCTCTTTATTATTTCCTTCCTTTTAATTCCTCTGGGTTTCCTCTGCTGTTCTTTTTGTAAACTTTGCTTTAGATACTAAGTACAGTCATTTTCAACCTTTCTTCTTTGCCTAATAAATGCAGTTAAAGATATATTTCAATTGTTTATAGTGGTTTGCTGAAGCCAACTGTAGCTTATATTGGCTTATGCAAGTTGATTGTGTGTATTTCTTTCCAATTCTGCACACATGTTGGTAGTTTGAAATAGACCATGGTGGAGTAC
Organism: Galeopterus variegatus; assembly: GCF_000696425.1. Taxonomy (NCBI): domain Eukaryota; kingdom Metazoa; phylum Chordata; class Mammalia; order Dermoptera; family Cynocephalidae; genus Galeopterus; species Galeopterus variegatus. Next base: position 184 of record NW_007816083.1, on the reverse strand, counting down.
TACACTATGGATATTGGCAAATGCTGCAATCAGCTTATCTCCTCCCCCCTTGCCCTCCAAACGTACATCCAGACCTGGGGAGTCTGTTAGGAAACATTTACCAACAGACCACTGGTTGCTTCCCAGATTTGTTGTTTGTTGTTTGGTGTTCATATGATGATTTGATTCTAAAATTCCATTGTTC
>NW_007816082.1:0-907 GCF_000696425.1 Galeopterus variegatus | reverse complement strand
CATTATCAAACCTGTTGGTTACTTGTGTATGTCATGCAAACTTATGACTTTATGACATTAAATATGAGACTGCTCTACAGATTCTTCCTGGAAAATATCATCTGATTTTCTGATTCTTCTGAGATGCTGAGGAGATTTATGACTCATATGTCTAAACTTTTCAGCATTAGCAAAAGTTTGTCCAGCAACACACATGGTCTTCTTTCACTCCAGAGAACACTTTTCTGATATTGAATCTACTAACTTCAGCCTCTTGAAATATAGACAGGCTGAGAATTCCCCCTAACAATCAAGTTCTGGTTTGTTTTTGTTTAATAGTTTTGCTGACTTTTTTTTTTTTTCCTCTTCAGTTTTACTTTAAGCAACAACAAAGAAACCAGACAGTACTTTCAAGACTTTGCCTGGAAACCCCCTCAGTTAAATAACCAAGTCATTGTTTATAAGTTATGCTTTTTACAAAAGCATAGGACCCAATTTAGCTAAGCGTTCTACCACTACTTTTCTACCACTATTTTTCTCCTGTTTTCCTTTATTTTTTTGTATTGGACAGTACAGGGATAGAACCCTGAACCATGGTGTTATCAGAACCATGCTCTAAACAGCTGAGCTAACCAAACAGCCCATCTTTTTCTCTATTTTTTTCTTCTTTTGTTAGCATATTCTTATTACAAATTTTAATTATTCTCTATGCCCCATACCCAACCAGTCACTCCACAATCCCCTCCCTCCCCTCCCTTCTCTACTATCCTTAGGTATGTTCTCTCCTTTTGAAAGATCAACATATTATTGTGGTTTTTCTTTCTTTCTTTCTATGTATTTTTCTTTCTTTCCTTCTTTCTTAGCACCCAATTATAAGTGAGGACATGTGGTATTTCTCTTTCTGTGTCAGGCTTATTTCACTTGAAAC
>NW_007816081.1:0-907 GCF_000696425.1 Galeopterus variegatus | reverse complement strand
CAGAGTTGACTATCAACTGTCAGTATTTGTGTACAATATGTGAAGATCAAATTAAGAAAATCAGGGTTATTGGCATATTCATCATTACAAACATAATTACCTTTGTGTCCAGTACCCCATTTCTCCCTAACCTACCTCTCCTTCACCCTCTCCTTCTCGAGTAACCATAGTTCCGTTCTTTCTGAAATCTCAATGCATTATTGTGGTTGTTTTTTCCTTCCTTCCTTCTTTCCTTCCACTTATGAGTGAAGACATGCAGTTTTTCTCTTTCTGTGCCTGGTATATTTCACTTATCCTAATTTCCCCCAAGCTCATCCATGTTGCTGCAAATGGCAGAATTTTTTTTTTTTTTCCTTTTTATGGCTGAGTAGTATTCCGTTGTGTATATATACCACATTTTCCTTACCCAGTCATCTGCTGATGGACATTTAGGTTGGTTCCATACCTTGGCTATTGTAAATAGAGCTGTGATGAACATGGGAGTCCAGGTATTCCTTAGACATGAAGATTTCTACTCCTTTGAGTATATATATACACACACATATATACAGTAGCAGTATTTCTGGATTATATGGTAATTCTATCTATAGTTGTTTGAGAAACCTCTATGCTGTTTTCCATAATGGCTGTACTAATTTACTGTCCCACCAGACTGCCCTTTTTTATGCATTTAATATGAAATATGCTTAAAACCAGTCAAACTCAAATTTTCATGGTATGTTAGCTCACTTATCCTCCATATTATCTATTTTTTATAATATGACATTTACACTCTAACTGGGATAGATCGGTAAACGCTTCATATTGGGTATGCTTTCATGTCTGTCTGAAGCTTCCATCTCCAAGATCGTCATGATTTTAAATCTAGACTTCTTTTAAAATCCTATCTAAAAATTACTGCCTCTGT
>NW_007816080.1:0-907 GCF_000696425.1 Galeopterus variegatus | reverse complement strand
AGATGGGTAACTGGTAACTGGTAATACCCAGGAAGTACAGTGGTTTCCAAATTTTACAAGCATACTACTGAATCACAGTACCCTACCTAACACAATATTCAGAACCTTTGGCAAGATCCCCTGATGTCTGAGAATTTTGCTGCCAAAGGTCGATATGAAACCAAGAATCAACCAGTGTATGAGGACAGATAAGAAATTACACAACAGGGGAACTTAGTTTCGCTGAAACAATTAATAGGCTAAGTTTAAAAAGGCCATTAAATACGTTTGCTTTGTTTGTTATGATAACATTTGGAATTGTAACATGACGTAGTAAACCAAGATCAAGTCCTAATATTAGTAGAACAAACTAAAACCCTTGGCGAGAAAATTCTTCCAAGTTATTTTAGAGAGTGGTTTAAAAAATTGCAAGTACAAAATAAAATTTAAAGACACAGAATACAGAGTAGAATGTTTTCTTATATAATAATTACAGTAGAAGAAAACAAACAGATGAGAGAATATCTGAAGAAATATCATCAGAAATAAAGTCCTCAAAGATTAATAATTTTCTGAGAGCTAGAATGATTAAAACTCAAAAACAAAAAGTAGACAAACCTTACCACAAAAAGTGGTATGTAAAGTTATGTATATGTTAATTAGCAGAGTCCAGAAAGAGATGACATATATTGTCAATTAATTTTCAATAAATGTTCAAAGGCAATTCAGAGATGAAAAATAATCTTCTCCATAAAATTTCTTACACAATTCTATATTTATATGCAAAAGATAACTTTAGTTCTTAACTATATACAAAAATTAACAAAGTATTCATTGACTTAGTTGTAAAATTTAAAATTACAAAATATCTAAAATAAAACATTAGGAAAGTTACTTTTCACTTTGGGTTAGAAAAAGATGTCTTAGA
>NW_007816079.1:0-907 GCF_000696425.1 Galeopterus variegatus | reverse complement strand
GGGGATAATAAATATGTTCTAAAAATGGTGGTTATACGCATAAGTCTGAATATACTAAAAGTTATTGAATTGTATGGTATATAAATAATATCTCAATAAAGTGGTTTAGAAATATCCCACACCTTGAGGGATTACTTACTCAAACACAGGGTTTGAGAATCTTTGTCTCACTTAAATTAATAGGAGTCATATGCATACCTAGCTTAGTATGTGGCCTCTGGCAGTGGTATGAAGAAACATGCTAAAGGAGATCTTTGGGGCTCTACTCATGGCATTGCTAGACCCTTCTAACATCCACTCTCTGCCCTATTTTTCCATAGGAGAACCACAGTCCCCTATCCAATAGTAAAAGCACGTAAGTACCTCATGATTTGAGATGGGCATGATGGAAAGACAGTTGTCACTCACTTGGTCTGCCCTGTACCTCAAGTCCATATTTGTTTGCTTCCTAAACCTCTGACATCCTTGGTCTGAAATGAGTGCTATTTGACTTCAGCAACATACATCAGTTCCTAGCACTGAGAAAATCAGGACAGAGTGAATGGCAAGATTCAAAAGGGCCATGAAAAATCAGGGAAATAAGAAAGTAGAATGAAATGCTTTCACTCTGGGTCAGACTTGTAGCTCTGACAATGGCACCAATGAGAGGAGAGAGAAAAGGGGTTTTTTTCCCTGGGGTCTTATCCTCTAGCTCCAACAGTCAGATGAACAGAGACTTGGTAGACAGAGCTGTATTTAAACCAGAAGTAGCTGAAAAAATGGGCTCGGTGCCTCAAAATGGAAATAAGGATAGGCTTGGGAGAGAGCAAAGGGGGCTACTAGGAGACTTCAGTTGTGATGGATCTCCACAAAACCCACCAGCTAACTTTGTTCTGGATTTTTGCTCCTTTAAAATAGGCAAATAGGG
>NW_007816078.1:0-907 GCF_000696425.1 Galeopterus variegatus | reverse complement strand
TTGCCAATCTGAGAGATATCAGAAAGGTATCTCAGTACTATATTTCTTTAATTATACCTAAAACTGAGCATCTTTTCATGTATCTCTTTTCCTGCAAACTGTTTATGTATCTTATTCAATTCCTATGGCATTGTTCATATTTCTCTCACTGATTTGTAAAAACTCTTTGCATATGAAAGACCCTGGCTCTGTATCTGTAGTAGTGTAACAGATCTTTTTCCCAGTTTCAACCTTGTCTTTAGACTCTGTGGTATCTTTATTTTATTTTATTTTATTTTATTTTACATATAGAGGTTTTACTTATTTATGTGATCAAAATTTCAGTGGTTTGGCTTTCTGGTTTTGTGTCATACTTAGAGAAAGATCTTTCTAATTTTAAGATTATATAAAAGTTTAACAATGAATGTTTTTAATATTTCTTTTTATTTCTAATCTAATCTAGGGCAGCAAATGTTACTGTGACAATGTAGTAATTACTTAATTGAAAATGAAAACGTGAAGTTTTCACATTTCTGAATTAACCTGAAGGGATCTTTGCAGCCTCTTTATCCCTGGGGCCTGTAAGAGAGAAAAGAAACTCCCATTTGATGATTTCCCCCTCTTCAGGCTATTGCTGTGATGAGTTGAGATTAAAAAGAGTTTGAAGTCTGAGGGCAAAGTGTGTAGGCAAACAGATGTTTCCAAAGTGATGGAGGCACAGAGAGTGCCATGGAGCCCGCAAGCACAAGGCAGCGTTGAAAACAAGGTCTGGCTGTCAGAACCGCTCAGCCTTTTATGTGCACACCCCCTGCCCCTGGGCATGCTGTCTTTGACTGAGTGCAAGGCCTACCATTGGAAAGGAGGCCTTGGATGGGGAATTGGGAAACACAGCTTTCTGCACACCCTGTAATGCTGGGCTGACTGAATT
>NW_007816077.1:0-907 GCF_000696425.1 Galeopterus variegatus | reverse complement strand
GTTTAACTTGTGTGATATGGAAAGGAAAATACCAAGATTTTTGTAGATTGTTTGTAAAATTCTTTTTTGATGGATTTAAGGTTTCTGTGTCAAGTCAGTGAAGTCAAAAGTAAAGTCATTGGTTGAGACTGAGGAAAAGAAAGGAGCTTTTGGGGTTTTTGAAGACAAAGAAAAGGGGTGAAATAATCCTTTAGGACAATGAGATTATAAATGGACTTCAGACCTACAGTGTGATGCTCTAGCTGCTTCGAGAGCTCACGTGAGATCCAGGTCATGAATATGAAGGGAGACCAGTTAGTGCGACCCCAAAGTAACACTCACAGAGTGAAGCACAACAGGGTTAAAAATTCGCTAATCATCTATTAATATTTTCTGAAGACATAGGCAACTCAACAAAATCCTCTAGGACTGACACCCAGTCTAGTATTCAATTTGAGCGCCACCTTATGGGAAAATCATCAAAGGGAAAATTAATCAAAGGGTAATAGAGCTACAGATATTATTACTATCCAGGGTGTCCTAATGTGTCCTAATGTGAACAGGAATTAGGGTGCATGGTTTGTTCTTGTAACTGTTTAGGAAATTAAATTGTCCTGGGAATTGATCTTTACCTGAACATGTATCATAGCATTGGCTTAGCTTATTTATCCATGTGTGACATGATGTGAGGGCCAGATTCATACTGGGGCATACCCATTACCAGAAATTGCTTTTGTACTCCATGTAACCACCGAATTATCCCGCAACATCCCTCCCCCTCCCCCTTTCCCCCCACTCTGCTTTGTAGCCCTACGAATATTCCCTCCCTCTGTAAGACCACTGCATTACTGTGGTCTTTTGTTCCTTCCTTCCTTTCTCTCTTAGCTCCCACATGAGTGAGCACATGCAGTATTTATCCCTCTGTGCT
>NW_007816076.1:0-907 GCF_000696425.1 Galeopterus variegatus | reverse complement strand
AAATCAATCTCTAATCTTCCATTTCTAAATACTATGAGCTACTTGCTACATCGAGTAGCATGAATAACTCCTAACTTACTCCAAGTCTTCTACGAAAATTTTACCCAGGCACAAGTAAATATAATGGCAATGTTCATACAAAGACAAAAAAATTAGAAAACATGCTTATAAACTGGAAATTATCTGAATAATAAATAATGCTTCATCCTAACATGATATTATAATCAAATGTCCTCATGAGATTCCCATTCTCATGGAAATACACGGTTACTATAAGCAGCCAGGACAGACACTGGGGTTACCTGCCCAACATTCCTTCACTCCTTCCTTGCTAACCAAATCCTGATTTTGTTCAGGACAGCAAGGTGCCACCTAAAAATGTCATCTCTCCCAGCCTCTCTCACATGCAGATGTGGTCATCTGACACTATCTTAGACAATAAGACCTATGGGAAAGGCATCGCAGGCATGTCCATAAATGCTTCTCTTTCCTACTATGAGGGTAAAGATAAGGCGGTGCTGCTCTGCCCATTTCTCCCTTCTTCGAACTTTCTGGAATGCAGATGTATGATCTCATGAGGTGACAAGCACAAAGACAAACACAAAAGTGCTGAGGAAAGAAGAGAATAAAGTAAGAAAGAGCCTGGACCTATGACATTGCCAGCCCTGGGCCTACTACACAGGGATTTGTCATGTAGGAAAAATAACTGTCCCTCTGATTAAGCCTTTATAAACAGATTTTTGTGTTACTTGCAGCTGAAAAATTCCTAGAATAAAACAGTAATTTTATTTTGTTTTTCCTTTTGTGAAATCAACTAACAACCCTTAAAAAAATGTGTTGCATGTAGTCATTATACCTACCGTGATGTAAAAAATGATGTAAGATATCAAGGCAAATTCAAGAAATA
>NW_007816075.1:0-907 GCF_000696425.1 Galeopterus variegatus | reverse complement strand
TTCTGTTTAATGGCACACATTAAGTAGTAATCAACGGAAAGCATACTCATTAGAGACATCATATAATACTCATTAGAGTATTATGGCTTTATGATCCAGGGAATGAGGAGGGGTTCTAGAAGCAGACTGGGAGAAGAGGCTCAGCATTTTTGACTGAGCTCTTCTTCTAACTGGATGTACTATCTTGGGAAAGTCACCTCCTTCTCTGGGGTTCAGATTCCTTGAATTAAACTGGGGGAGCTGGACTATTCACCAAAGAGCTTCTGAGTGAGTTCCAACTCTCTCTAGCTTTATATTCCTCGGCGGGAGCGCCGCCACGCTCTCAAGCAGCGCACTGTAGCAGTGCGCCACCGGGCCGACCCTGAGGCTCAGCATTTTTGACTGAGCTCTTCTTCTAACTGGATGTACTACCTTGGGAAAGTCACCTCCTTCTCTGGGGTTCAGATTCCTTGAATTAAACTGGGGGAGCTGGACTATTCACCAAAGAGCTTCTGAGTGAGTTCCAACTCTCTCTAGCTTTATATTCTCAGGTGCCCACCCTCCCCCTTTTAGGGCACAGAAAAGGTACTTCATGAATATCTGCTGAATGAAACCCAACGTCTCAGTTTACAAGATTGGAAACTGGGTCCAGCTGGGGTTAGGTAGTAGCTCAGAGACAAGGAACCAGTTGGCGGCAGTGCGGGGAGGCCCTCGATCTCCCCTCTGGACACTTCTGAGATCCTGGGTGGAGGTAACAACAGGGGAAGCAGGGAGGAGGTGAACGGAAGGGGGAAGGCGGTGCTTCTCAGCAAAGGGCTCCCTGGAATCCACAGGGCACTAGACTGGAGAGCGCAGTTAGGGCTCACGCCCTCGCTCCAGGACTTGCTGGCCGAGTGCCTTCGGCCAAGTCACCTTTGTAACTTACTTC
>NW_007816074.1:0-907 GCF_000696425.1 Galeopterus variegatus | reverse complement strand
TGCAAATAGTACTCTGGTATCACAGCGCACACTTCTCAGGGTCGCGCTGTCTCCTGGCACCAGTTTTAAGAAATTTTTGATTTCTGGTTTAATTTCTTCTTGGACCCATATGTCATAAAGTAGAATGTTGTTTAATTTCCAGGTGTTTGTATAGTTTCCAGAGTTTTACTTATTATTGATTTCTAATTTTAATCCATTGTGATTGGAAAAAATACATGGAATAATTCCAATTATTTTTGTATTTGTTGAGTCTTGCTTTGTGACCTAACATGTGGTCTATCCTGGAGAATGTTCCATGTGCTGATGAGAAGAATGTATATTCTGAGGTTGTTGGATGGCATGTTCTGTAGCTATCTGCCATGTCCAGTAGGTCTAAAGTGTTGTTTAGATTTTGTGTTTCTCTATTGATTTTTGGCCTAGATGATCTGTCCAATGATGAGAGTGGGGTATTCAGATCCCCTGCTATTATGGTGTTAGTGTCTATCTCATTCTTTAGATCTAATAGGGTTTCCATCTTTTCACTCTTAGTCTACGTGTGTCTTTACAGGTGAGGTGAGTCTCTTGAAGGCAGCATATTGTTAGGTCCATCTTTTTAATCCAGTCAGTCTATCTGTGTTTTTTGAGTGGTTAATTTAATACCTTTATATTTAGAGTCATTATTGAAAGGTGTTGATTTACTCCTAGCATTTTATTGATTTTTGTTTAGATGTCTTAAGTATCTTTTGTTCCTTTCTTTCTGATTTTCTGTTTGTCTTCCATGTTTGATGGTTTCTTGAGGTGGTTGCTCAACTACTTTTTCTCTTTATTGTTAGCATTTTTGTTTTACTGGTAGATTTCTTTCTTGAGTATTCATGGCAATGATGGTTGTTTTTCAGGTATCAAACCCAGTACTTACTTGAGAATTTCT
>NW_007816073.1:0-907 GCF_000696425.1 Galeopterus variegatus | reverse complement strand
TTTTGGTATATGGTGAGAGGTACAGGTCTAGTTTTATTCTTCTACTTGTGGATGTTCAGTTCTCCCAGCACCAGTTATTGAAGAGGCAGTGTTTTCCCCAATATACATTCTTGGTGCCTTTGTCAAAGATCAGTTGCCTGTAAGTATGTGGGTTGATTTCTGGGTTCTCTATTCTGTTCCATTGGTCCAAGGATATGTTTTTATGCCAGTTCCATGCTGTTTTGGCTACTATAGCTTTGTAGTATAATTTGAGGCCTGGTACTGTAATGTCTCTGGATTTATTGGTTTTTTGCTCAGGATACTTTGACTATTTGGGGTCTTTTGTTGTTCCATATGAATGTTAGGATTGTTTTTTCTGTTTCAGTAAAGAATGTCATTGGTATTTTCATGGGTATTACATTGAATCTGTAGGTCACTTTGGGTAGTATGGACACTTTCACAATGTTTATTCTTCTAATCCAGGAGCATGGGATATCTTTCCATCTTTTTTGTGTCATCTTTAATTTCTTTTATTAGTGTCTTGTAGGTCTTGTAGAGATCTTTCACCTCCTTGTTTAAATTGATTCCTGGGTATTTTATTTTTTTGGAAAGTATTACAAATGGGCTTGCTTTCTTGATTTCTTTTTCTGCTAGTTTGTTGTTGGAATATAAATATATTACTCATTTTTGCATGTTGATTTTGTACACTACAACTTTACTGGAATCATTTATCAGATCTAAGAGTTTTCTTGGTAGAGTCTAGGTTTTTCTTTATATAGGATCATGTTATTTGCAATTAGAGACACTTTGACTTCATCTTTTCCAATACAAATGCCTTTTATTTCTTTTTCTTGCCTGATTGTTCTGGCTAGTACTTCCAATACTGTGTTAAATAGGAGTTGTGAGAGTGGGCATCCTTGTCTTGTTC
>NW_007816072.1:0-907 GCF_000696425.1 Galeopterus variegatus | reverse complement strand
TCAGACTTTTTAACTTTAGCCAGATCAATTATGGAATGGTGACTTGTGATCTTAATTTCTGTGGTCCTGACTACTAATGATATTGTACATCTGTTCTTATGTTTTCTTCTGTGAAATGCCTGTATATGTCATTTGCCCACCTATTTACGTATTTTTGCCACATACATGTTAAATGTTATTTCAGTTGTATATTGCTGTGTATAGCAAACCATCCTAAAAGTTAGTGGCTTATGTCAACAACAACAAAAAATAATAATAATAAGTAGCTTCAGTAAAGGGACTTGAGAAGAATGATGCCTGCGTCCTTGGAAATCAGGGGTGCACTTTCCCAAGGGGGGTGGTAGAAGGTGTGATGGTGGCGTGTGTAGCCTGATGCTCTCCCAGTGGTCTGGTGCCCTGATAGTGGGCCAGGCCTTCTGGGCCAAGGAGAATGGGATGGGCAGAGAAAGTTTTACTTTAATGGAGAGCCAGGAATTTGAGTCTCTTTTGAAGTGGCTAGACATAAGGTGCCTAAAGTTGTATTTGAGGGTAGCATATAGAGCTCTCTTCCTTGACAGGGCCCTAGGTTACTTGGCCCTTTGGCCTGGAGTCCCTAGAAAGCAGAGCCTCAGGCAAGGCTTACGTGCTGCAGCTTTCTTAGGGAGGGCAATCCCAGAGAACAGATGCGGAGGACAAGACAGAGAGAAGGGAGAGAGGATGAGCAGTGAGGGGATGGGCTGTTGATCTGCCCACTCTCGGGGTCAAGCCCAGCCAGTGGCTCAGGCTTTCAGGGCTGTAAAAATGACTGTTCCTCAGGATAGTCCATCAGGAGAAAAAGGGCTACCCTTTTCCTACTGGCCAAAGGTTTATCCCCTGGGCATTATCCCCCTGCATTGCTGGGTTGCACATGCCTGGGCTCCCTTAATAG
>NW_007816071.1:5409-6316 GCF_000696425.1 Galeopterus variegatus | reverse complement strand
GAGACCAGTGGAGGAGCCAATAAAAATGGCTGAACCTACTTATTCCAGCTTCTGTAAACCACCTTGCTGAACATCTCTTGCAGAACATCCTGTATGCCAAACAGGATGCGGTTTATGCCTATAAAAACTTTTCCCTAATGAGGCTGGGGGCTGCACTCTATCCAGACTGCCTGGGGAGACAGCCGCTGGCCGGCAGGAGAAATAAACCTTCCACAACCCCCAAGTATTTTTTTGTGGTGTCCGCCTCATTGGGACCTGCGCCTCACGGCAGTCCTTTCCCTATAAAAGACCCTGAACAGCTCCCCGCCCCCCCCGGGGGTCAAGCTTTCCTGTAGCTACGCCCCTTATGCATAAGTCCATCTCCTCTTTTTTTTTTTCCTTTTTGTCTTTTTTACTCACTGGTAACAGGATCGGAACCCTTGGTGTTGCGCCCGCACCACGCTCAGCCAGTGAGCGGGAACCGGTCTCCACATGGGATTCGAACCCTCAGCGGGAGCGCCACCATGCTCCCAAGCGGCGCACTCTCCAGTGTGCCACCGGGCCGGCCCCCATCTCCTCTTTTTATAAAGCGCTGCTTCCTTTACCACTGGGTGTGTTATTCATTTCAATGACCCAAGAGCCTGATTCGGTACAAGCCAGGAAGGGGACTCTGGGTGACAAGGATGGCCCTGGGATTTTCCCATGTGGCACATGTGCTGCTCTCATATCTGCACCAGAGAAGACCCCAACTGCAAGAGACAAGTGGCCACCGAGACTGTTTTGCTCCTGTGTCTCTGCTGCTGGGAAGTCTCTCTGGGAGCCCATGGCCTAAATTCTGATAAGATGATGCTTTATTCTCTTTTACTGTCCCTTCTTCTTTCCCTTTTCTTCCTCTTTAAAGTGACTGCTGGACAACTACAGCATAAAC
>NW_007816071.1:0-352 GCF_000696425.1 Galeopterus variegatus | reverse complement strand
ACAAAAAAGGAAAAATACTAATTAAGACTTTTAAATAAAAAACGGTTTATTGTAATGGAGTTTATAAGTTGTAGACACCATGAAGAAAAATAAGGAAATGGGGGAAAAGGGTCAACTCAAAGAACAAAAAACAAAAAAGAGGAAAATGGAAATCATAAAAAGGATGACTGATTTAAATTTAAATATATGACTAATTCCATTACATATGAATGGACTAATTCTTCCATTAAATGATAGGGATTTCTAGTGTTGTTTTAAAAATATCAAGATTAATGCAATGTAGGATTCTAAAATGAATCCTGACCCGCATAAAGGACAATAGCGAGAAAATGTGAATTTTTTTTTTTTTTTT
>NW_007816070.1:0-907 GCF_000696425.1 Galeopterus variegatus | reverse complement strand
TCAAAAAGCCTGGGATCAATTCCAGCAGCCACCATTCACATACTCTCTGTCTTACTCACTCTCCAAACATCCTCTGATTCCAGCTCCTGCCCAAGCCTGGTGCGGGTGACAAATTGAGGTCAGGTCAAACCCACTTTCAGAGAGCACCTCTGAGGAGGAGAGAGACACAGGTACAGACAGTGCTAGCCTAGGATGGACTCTTCTCTAATTGACACAGACATGGGGCCACACACTCAGAGAGGGCAGGGAAGGCTTCCTGTGTGAGGGGTCCTCTGCGGAGCTTGAAGAATAAGCTGGAATTTGCCAGGAAGCAAGTGGGAAAGGCAGTTTAGAGAGGGAGGTGGTTGTGCAAAGACCCAGAGGTGGGATGCAGCCTCGTGAAATTTCAAAAGAGCACCATACCAGTCACGGAGTGATTGATGCTTTAAGGGACATGCCCAGGAAAAAAATGCACAACCTCACTAATCATCAGGGAAATCAAAACGTCATGAAAAATATGAACAGCAACAAGAAAAACAATGAGATACCACCTCACTCTAGATAGAATGTCTATTATCAAACAGACAAAAGAAAACAAGTGTTGGTGAGGATGTGGAGAAAAGGGAATACTTGTGTGTTGTCGGTAGGAATGTAAATTAGTACAGACATTATGGAAAACAGTATGGAGGTTCCCCAAAAAATTAAAAAACGAACTACAACAGCTGGTTTGCTAAGTTGTTTAGAGTATGGTGCTGATAACTCCAAGGTTCAGGGTTAGATCCCTATACCAGCCAGTCATCAAAAAAAAAGAAATTAGAACTACGTATGATTCAGCAATCCTACTACTTACAATGGACCAAAAGTAACTGTATTCGACATGTCAAAGAGATATCTGCACTCCCATGTTTATTGCAGCATTATCTGTAAT
>NW_007816069.1:0-907 GCF_000696425.1 Galeopterus variegatus | reverse complement strand
AGTTTCATCCCCAAAATATCTCATTATGTAAATATATGCAAATATTCCAAAATCTGAAATCTGAAATCCCCCCAATGAGGGATTCTCAACCTGTACTGCTATATACCAATTAGAATAGCTTAAATGTCTGGCAATACCAAATATTGACAAGGTGTGAAGGAACTACAACTCTCATATGTTTCTGGTGCAAATGCCAAATAATATATTTCAAACTCTTACTTTGGAAAATAGTTGGGTAGTGTTTTGTAAATTTAATCATAAACCTACCTTGTAAGCCAACAATTCCACTCCCTATTATTTTCCCAAGAAAAATGAAAATATATGTTGACACAAAAACTTGCTTGCAAGTGTTCATATTACCTTTATTTATAATAAATTAAAATCAAAAAGAACCCAAGCATCAGCAGTTGAATGCATAAATTGTGTTATAGCTACACGATGGAATACTGCTCATCACTAAAAAGCAACAATCTGCTGATACAACAATGCAGATGAATCTCAAGAGCATGAAAGAAGCCATATATACATATATATGATCTAATTTATATGAAATTTTAGAAAAGACAAAACTATAGTGATAGAAAGCAGATCAATGGTAGCCAGGGACAGAGTGTGGAGGGAGGAGATCAACTACAGAAGGGCACAGTAAACTTTCTGGGGAGATGGAAATATTCTTTATCATAACTGTGGTGGTAGTTATATGATACATTTTTCAAAATTCATCAAATTGTACATTTAAATTGGTGAATTTTATTACAGTTAAATTACACCTCAATAAAGCTTAAGAATAAAAATTTAAAAAAAGAAAGACAACAGGAGTGGCTATATTAACGTAAGAAAAAGATCTTTCCAAGAATCCATCCTAGAAGACTTCCACTCACATCTGATTGGCTGGAATTCCTTCATA
>NW_007816068.1:0-907 GCF_000696425.1 Galeopterus variegatus | reverse complement strand
ATCTTTTTATAGTGAAAGCTATGTGGAGCTCAACATCATAGAAGTTTCCTCTGAGCTATCTTTTCAATTAAAATTTCAATCCAGCAAGCCACAGGCATTATTTTTTCTGGCAGCTGGGAAAGATGACTATTGTATAATAGAACTTCTATGTGGAAACTTACAGGTACGATTTTTAAAAATCTTTAAAATATATAAACATTCAACTACCCGAGAGGAAAAATGGTGAGAGAAAAAGAGAATAAAATAGCTATACGTGTTGATTACTATTATTTCACCAGAATAAATTGATGTGCCATTTGTATATGTTGGGTTCCTCTTCATTTTTACCAGCATATCTTAAATATATTAACTCTAAGATTTTCTGACTTTAATATGTAATCTATAAGTGTAGGAAGAGTTTTCACATCCAAATTTCTTTCTCTGTCTCTATTTTGTGAAGGGCCCCATTGTTTTCAATAAAACACTTTGAAATGAGAAGTGAGATTAGTTAATTATGCTTCTTTCCCTTTCAGTGAGAGTGAATTTGGGTGCAGGTGAACAAGAGCTCCTTTCTGAACAAAGTGTTCATATGGATGACTTGGTTTGGCATTCGATGGAATTATACTATGTTAAGGAGAATATTTCTTTGGTTATTGATAAACACTGTAAAATAACTGGCCAAATGGATGGTGGGATGCATAATTTGAACATTCAACAATGAATTTACATAGGAAGCCGATGTCACTTACTGAAAGGGAGAGCTCCCCAATTTCCACGGATGTATGGAGGGTGTGGTATTTAACCAGAAAGAGATCCTTCTGTCCCTTAGACCTTACCCTGGTTTTAAGAAGGTTTATGAGATGTCACTAGGATGCAATGAGGAGTTTTTTTGCAGGGGAGAATGAAGCCATTAGTTTCTTTAGCTCCA
>NW_007816067.1:0-907 GCF_000696425.1 Galeopterus variegatus | reverse complement strand
AGTTGTTGTGGCTGTCCTCTCAATATAGTTATACTTAATCTTCTTTGGCACCACAAAAAAAATCTTTCTAAATTTTAGGTGTAGTCTAAATTGACTGTGCTTAGACACCAGAGTATCCAGGGTAAATTTAGTTATCCTGGGTTTCTTAATGTGACTGTTCCATAAATGGGCTTCAGGGATTATATAAACCCATATAAATTTTAGACACTCACATGAAAGTGAAAAAAATCACAGGAAAAAAATCTGAATCTTCATGGTTAAAGAGTCTGAAGCTTTCATCAGATTGTCATGGGGTATCTTTGAGCCAAACGATACTTGATTTGCATTGATTTGTATTGTTTTAATTTGCCTTTCCTAAAAAGGCTAATCATCATGGTGGACATCTTCCTTCTGTGGTTTCAGAAATGGAGTGCTTGCTGTTCAAAATAAGTTATCTATTCCCAGAAGTTAGAGGTAAACTGGATTAGCAGAAAAATATTTTCAAGGTTGTGTAATTCTTTAGAGCAAAGAAGCATTGTTGAAGTAGGAAGAGAGAAATTCACATTGGATACATGAAAGTGCTAGTGACTCTTGAAGTACGAAGAGAGAAATTCACATTGGATACGTGAAAGTGCTAGTGACTGCATGTTCAGGGCATGCTCTAGATGGAAAAAAAAAAGTTTCTCGAAGGAACTGTCTGTGTCTTGAACTACTTCATCATTTAATAGTGGTGTGAGCTCTAGAAAGTTACATATAATTGTAAACGTACTTGTGAAGATGATGGAGTACAGACCCACTGCTATGTTGACTTATGGGATTTGACATGAACCCAGTATTGGGCTCAGAATAGCAGTGGCTTTGGAACAGAGCCATAGGGTATGGAACTCTCTCCACCTTGATTCAGTCACCTAATTGCCTACGAATATTC
>NW_007816066.1:0-907 GCF_000696425.1 Galeopterus variegatus | reverse complement strand
AGGCACTTTTCTACATATATTAATTTATTAATATATTAATATTTATAATGCATATGAATTCATTTAATCTTCACAAAACTTTGTGAGGCAGGTCACTATTATTGTCCCTGTTAGATAGATCACAAAACTTTGTGAGGCAGGTCACTATTATTGTCCCTGTTAGATAGGAATGAAACTAAAGCAGCAAGATGTTAAATAACTTCCCTAAGGTCATGTAGTTTGGAAACGGCAGAGCCAGGATTTGAACATGTACCATCAAAAGCCAGCATCTGTGCACTCTTAACCAAACACCATGTGGTAGAGAAGCAACTTCTGATG
Organism: Galeopterus variegatus; assembly: GCF_000696425.1. Classification (NCBI taxonomy): domain Eukaryota; kingdom Metazoa; phylum Chordata; class Mammalia; order Dermoptera; family Cynocephalidae; genus Galeopterus; species Galeopterus variegatus. The sequence goes on along the minus strand of NW_007816066.1, from coordinate 589 downwards.
CCTGTTGGGCTCTGTCCTGAGACATATGTGGGTGACATGGGCAAATGAGAGAGTGCCTGCTGCATCCAAAGAAGGCACCCAACCCCCAGTTCCAGGCAATTCCTGCCCTGCTGGCATGCTGTCCAGTGTTGCCAGATCTTCTGAATTTCATATGGCATTACCCAGTTTTGTTTTGTTTTGTTTTTTGTCCAGGCAGCTGGACGCTATGGGGATCCGAATCCTTGACCTTGGTGTTATAATACCATGCTCTAATCAACTGAGCTAACTGGCCAGCATCCCCTGCCCCCTGTTTTGAAATGTGTCTGTTAAGTAATCATATTCTCTAACATATATACGTGTATGTATACACACATATATACATATGCATGTATATGTATATTAAAGCAATGTTTACACCAAACAAACATACATGTAGGCTGGGTTTGGCTTGCATGCTCCGTGTTTATTATGACATCTAGGAAGACCCCACTTTTTATGACATTCAGGGAGAGGTGAAATGACACGTTCAAGGGGGTAACAATTAGTGATTCTGGGCATAAAGAAAGCCTGGCTTTTATCTCACTGTCATATCCATTCTACAATGCCATGC
>NW_007816065.1:0-907 GCF_000696425.1 Galeopterus variegatus | reverse complement strand
TGTTTAATTTCTTCTTGGACACATAGGTCATTCAGGAGTACTTTATTTATTTTCCATTTGCATAGTTTCCAGAGTTTCACTTGTTATTGATTTCTAGTTTTAATCCATTGTGGTCGGAAAAGCTACTTGGAATGATTTCATTTTTAAAAAATTTGTTGAGACTTGATTTGTGATCTAACATGTGGTCTATCATGGAAAATGTTCCATGTGATGATGAGAAGAATGTATATTCTGTGGTTATTGGATGAAATGTTCTGTAGATATTTGTCAAATCTGATTGTTCTAAAGTGTAATTGAAATCCCTTGTTTCTCTGTTGATTTTTGCCTAGATGATCTCTCCATTCCTGAGAGAGGGGTGTTCAGATCCCCTACTGTCATTGTTTTGAGGTCTATTTCCTTCTTTAGGCCTAATAGCATTTGCTTTATATATCAGTGTGCTCTGGTTTGGGTGCATATATGTTTATGATTGTTACTTTTTCTTGCTGGGTAGATCCCTTTATCATTACATAATGGCCTTTTTGTCTCTTTTTATGGTTTTTGGTTTAAAGTCTGTTTTATCTATTATAAGAATAGCTGTTCCTGCTCATTATTGGTATCCATTTGTGTGGTATATTTTTTTCCATGCCTTCACTATTAGTCTGTGTGTGCCTTTACATGTGAGGTGAGTCTCTTCCTTCCCCTTTTGTTTGTCTTTGTTGTTTTGTTTGTTTTTTTTTTGAGGTGGTAAGATGTAGTTTCTTTCTCATTTGCATTATTGTTCTACCAGTGGGTTTTGTTCTTTCTTGTGTATTCAGGTAGTGATTATCATTTTTTGGATCCCAGATACAGAACTCCATGAAGAATTTCTTGTAGAGCTGGTTGTGTGGTGGTAAACTCCTGCAGCTTTTGTTTGTGAAATACACTATTT
>NW_007816064.1:0-907 GCF_000696425.1 Galeopterus variegatus | reverse complement strand
ATTGAAACATAATTTATGATACATATTTAAGGGATATAGAGTTGACTGTCAGTATTTGTGTACAGCATGTGATGATCAAATCAGTATTACTAGCACATTCATCGTTACTAATCGTAATTACCTTTTGTGTCACTTACCCAATTACTCCCTGTCTGCCATCCCCCTCCACCTTTCCCACCTCTAGTAACTATAGGTCTGTTCTCTCCTTCTGAAAGTTTGATGTTTTATTTTGGTCTTTCCTTTTTCTTTCTTTCTTAGCTCCCACTTACAACTGAGGACATGTGGTATTTCTCTTTCTGTGTCTGGCTTATTTCACTTAACATAATTTTCTCCAGACTCTTCCATGTTGCTGCAAACGGCAGAATTAGGTTCTTTTTTATGGCTAAGTAGTATTCCATTGTATTATATACCACATTTTCCTTATCCAATCATCTGATGATGGACATTTAGGTTGGATCCATATCGTGGCTATTGTAAACAGAGCCACAATGAACATGGGAGCGCAGGTATCCCTTCGATGTGGTGACTTCCTTTCCTTTGTGTATACGCCCAGCAGTGGGATTGCTGGGTCGTATTGTAGCCCTACCTGTAGTTGTTAATGAAAGCTTTTTTTTTCTTTTAATATATTTTATTTATTGAATCAAAATTGATTATACATATTTTGGGGGTTGAACATTGAGAGATGTTGATCAAATCAATATCACTAGCATATATATTGTTACAAATCATAATTATCCTTTATGCCCCTTGTCCAACCTCTCCCCTTCCCCCATTCCCTCCCCCCTCCCCCCTCTAATTGCCCTAGGTTTCTTCTCTCCTTCTGAAAGTATAATGGTTACTCTGTTAATTTGTTGCCTAGATGATCTGTCCGATGCTGAGAGGTGTGTTCAGGTCCCCCAATATTATC
>NW_007816063.1:0-907 GCF_000696425.1 Galeopterus variegatus | reverse complement strand
TTTTTTTTTATTGAAACATAATTGGTTATACATATTTGTGGGGTACAGAGTTGAATATCAATACATGTGTACAATGTGTGATGATCAAATCAGGATAATTAGTATATTCATCATTCCAAAACATAATCAATCTCTTTGACCCTTTACTAATTTCTTGTTAAACTCCCTTCCACCTCTCCCTTTCCCCACCTCTGGTAACAGCAGTTCTATTCTCTCCTTTTGAAAGTTCAACATATTACTATGACTCTTCTCTCTTTCTTTTGTTTTCATTTGTTTGTTTATTGTTTTAGCTCCCACTTATGAATGCGGACATGTGGTATTTCTCTTTCTATACCCAACTTACTTCACTAAATATAATATTGGCCAAACTCATCCATTTTACTGAGAATAGCAGACTTTCATTCTTTTTTATGGCTGAGTAGTATTCCACTGTGTAAATATACCACATTTTCCTTATTCAATCATCCATTGATGCACATTTAGGCTGGTTCCATATCTTGACTGTTATAAGTAGAGCTGCGATAAACATAGGAGTGCACGTATCCCTTCAACATGATGATTTCCATTCCTTTGGGTATATACCCAGTCATTGGATTACTGGATCATATGGCAGTCCTATCTGTAGTGGTTTGAGGAAACTCAATGCTGTTTTCCACAATGGCTGCACTAATTTACAGTCCCACCAACAGTACAGAAACATTCCTCTTTCTCCACATCCTCGCCAGCATTTGTTACTTTCTGTATTTTTGATAACTGCCAGGCTAACTGGGGTGAGATGATGTCTGAATTTGGTTTTGATTTGCACTTTCCTGATGCTTAGTGATGTTGAGCATTTCTTCATGTGTCTGTTGGCCATTTGTAAATCTTCCTTTGATGAATGTCTATTCAGCTCCCTTGCCCATTTTTT
>NW_007816062.1:0-907 GCF_000696425.1 Galeopterus variegatus | reverse complement strand
TTAACCTATTCCCTGATTTAAATGGCATATACAGACCTAAATATGTATTTTCACTGAAAATTAGGTCAAGATACAATCCATTTTCCTTCTTTTATATCTCAAATTTCTGTTATGCATCAGTTTCTGTAATGGGCATGGAGAACAAATACAATCTAGTCTTATTAGAATAAACCTAGTTTGATATGGTCCTGAACAAGTTTACAGTTTAGAGGGAGAGGCAAACAAATGAACAATTTTAGTAATATGAAGTATTGCAAAAGGGACTACTATAAGTAGGAAATAGTTTTATAATAATTTAAAAAAGTACAGGGTGACCAACTTGCTGATGATAAGGTGCTGTGGAGTATATAAAAGGTAGAGATATTCAAGATGCACAATCTATGAGTTGGTGATTGATTGGATTTTAGGGATGAGAAAGAGAAAAGAGAAGAGGGGAAGAGAGGAGAGGAGGGAAGGGGAGGAAAAGGAGGGGAGGAAAGAAACAAGTTAAAAACACAGTTAGGATTTCTGAGCTGGGTGAAAGTGCCATTTACTAAGATATGTAACATAGGAGATGCAACATGTATTACATCACATAATAAATATAGCAAACATGCAGCTCCAAATCTACTATATTAATCCCAACACGAAAGAATCTGCCTTGTTGACTCATAAGTATCCTTGAACTTGTCAAGATACATGTCTTGATTTATAGTTTGGGAATACATTTATCATAATATTTAGTACAGCACACATAGTATTTAGTACACGCTGTCTCATAATTGCAGGCTGGTAAAATGCCACTGTTCAATCTGATAGCATTTAAGAGAAGGAAAGAAATAAAGGCTTCTGAAGACCTTTCTTAGGGGACAAATTCTCTCAGTAAATGGGTCTATTATAAGTACCCCTCCAAGAGAAAAAAAAAAAA
>NW_007816061.1:0-908 GCF_000696425.1 Galeopterus variegatus | reverse complement strand
TGTTTCATATTCCTGTTGCTTCCACGGGACATCACATCATCCCACTGATACTTGTTAGCACGTATAATCGTTTCCGAATACTTAGGGAAAATGCAAGGCAACTAAGCAGTACTTCACAACTCCTGAGAAAGCAGAAATGCTTCCTTAAGACTCTAGAGGGAAGGAAGGGATGAGGACTGATCACAGTGTTCCTGTCTGACAGCACTATGGATAATGTGCAGGTTCCACCACTCTGTCAGCCTATGGGTTTTGCTTTCAGTGAGAAATTGATTCTCACATAAAAAGCACTGTTATTTCTGCAGAAGCGCCCTGAACTGATAGAAGAACTATGGTGGATTGAGAAGTTTGCAGGATTCTGATACTTTCTTCCCTATTTAAATGTAATAATTGTGCTGTGAGCCAAAGGTGGTGGATTCATCCCTGGGTAATTTTCATGGGTGGAAATTTCACAGAGCATGTGGGGTGTTCAGTCCCTCAGAGAGAACAGGGAAGTAAGTTCAGATGAGTGTGCCTGTCCTTTAGGCCACAGTGAGTTCTTTTTACAATACTTCCTAAAACTATGTCTTTTCTTTCAAGAACCCTAGAAAGCAGTTAATATAGTAAAGATATGTTAAATTGAAGTCCTATGGATGACAGCTCATGTATTTATTCAGCCAATGTTTTTTTTTTTTTTCTTTTTTTTTTTTTTTAAAGATGGCCGGTAAGGGGGTCTTAACCCTTGGCCTGGTGTTGTCAGTTCCACACTCAGCCAGTGAGCGAACCGGCCATCCCTATATGGGATCCGAACCCGGGGCCTTGGTGTTATCAGCACCGCACTCTCCGGAGTGAGCCACTGGCCGGCCCTCAGCCAATGTTTTTTGAACACCTGTTGTTTATGTGGTGTGCTCTGTGCTAGGAATCAAAGCTGT
>NW_007816060.1:0-908 GCF_000696425.1 Galeopterus variegatus | reverse complement strand
GCCTCCAGTGAGACTCTAACTAATGTGTTCCTGACAGAAAGAGATACTTGTGTGCTCTTAGCTCTGCAAAAGTCTCCACAACTTCCTGGAGTCAGGATCTAGTTTGAGTCTCGCCATTAATTCATTGTGAGTTTTCTTGGGGGTCTCAAACTCTTGTTGCTAGCTCCTTAAAGATGGGGGCTTATAGTACTTTCCTAGGGCTTCCATAAACAAGTACTGCAGACTGGGTGGCTTAAACAGCAGAAATTTATGTTCTCATGGTTCTGAAGGCCAGAAGTACACGATCAAGGTGTTGGCATTGTTGGTTTCTTCTGAGAGTCTCTCCTTGTCTTGAAGAGGGCCACCTCATTGCTGTGTCTTCTCACGGTCCTCTCTGTGTTTGTTTCCTAATTTTCTTTTCTTACGAGGACACCTGATCCTGTAAGGATTTGGGCCAACCCAAATGGCCTCATTTAACCTTAGTTATCTCTTTAAAGAGCCTACCTCCAAGTACAGTCACATTCTGAAGTACTTGGAAGTAGGACTTCAACATATGAATTTGGGGAGAACAAAATTCAGCCTATAACAGTGCTGTATCTTAGTCCTCTTTGTATAACTGAGATATAAATACATCTACTTCTTACCCTGCCTTCAGAGATTTGCTCAGTATGTGGGGGCCAAAAAATAAACCTCGTATATTCATTCTGATTATGGAGAACAGGAGAGAAGTTTCCTTGCATAAGAATTTCTGCTGCAGGGGCTGGGCAGTGAGCTCAGTTGGGAAGAGAACAGCCTTGTAACACCAAGGTCAAGGATTTGGATCCTCATACTGGCTAAAAGGAAAGAGAGAGAGAGAGAGAGGGAGAGAGAGAGAGAGAGAGAGAGAGAGAGAGAGAGAGAGAGAGAGAGAGAGAGAGAGAGAGAGAGAG
>NW_007816059.1:0-908 GCF_000696425.1 Galeopterus variegatus | reverse complement strand
TTGATGAGGGTCTTCTTTGATGGTGGCTTTACAGCAATGCAGGGGTCTCACATGGCAGAAAATGGTGGAGCAGAGATGGTGCCCCATGTGAGGAATTCCCCACAGATCAGAGACTGACCTGCCAAGCATTGGAGAGGAAAAGGACTTCCGACTCATCCCAGCAAGGGAGTCCCTAATAAGGGAGACGCATCCCGCTAAGGGAATCACAGGTGGCTTTCAATTAGCGATTGCATGCTTGCGGCAAATGTCTAATTAGAGCTTCAGTTGGAGGTTTTGCTTTCTCTCTCTTTCAATTTTCTATCTATTCTTCCAGCTATGAGTAACTCGCTGTCTAAAAGGGAAGTTCAATATAGGTCACAACTTCAGTGTCTCCTTAAGGCAGCAGGGTATAAGGTAACTAAGCATCAACTAACTGAATTATTATTGGTTATTAGACAACAATGATCTCAGTACCTTAAAGAAGAAAATCTTGATATTGAGGGTTGGTAACAAATTGGTCAACGGTCAAAAAATACAATAGGTCCAATTAAGGCTCCCATCAAATGGTTTGGAATTTATGTGAAGTTGTTTTGAGACCTATTCTAGACCTTAACAAAAACAAAGACATGTCTATGTCACTGAAAAAGGATAAAACTTAATCTTTGCCAGTAACTTAAAAAACTTTTAATTGGACAAACTACATAAAATCCTTGTTGTTTCTGTTTATGTCTACATATATATATGTACGTGGATGTGTGTTGTGTCTGCATGTTCACGTCTGCATGTGTTTGTGCTGTCTGCGTGGTGCCAGGTTGGCTTGTAATTAGTGCGTGCTCACTGGATAAATAAGTATACTTTTCAAGTTCATATGACTTTAATTTTCTAAAATTGCTGATAAAATAAATATATTTTCAAAATTTGATTTAAAC
>NW_007816058.1:0-908 GCF_000696425.1 Galeopterus variegatus | reverse complement strand
GTGCACAGGGCTAGCTGGTTAAATCAGTTGGTTAAAGCACGATGCTGATTATACCAAGGTGAAGGGTCCGATCCCTACACCAGCAAGCTGCCAAGAAAAAAAAATACAGTATATACCCAATGTAACACTCCCATTATCCTATTACACTCATTTTTGACCACTGACAGGATGAAGAATCCAGTGTATAGTGGGTTAAATAGACATAAATTAAAAGATAATATAAGGAGAAAAGAATTTGTCTGTTAGGTAGATGATATTTTTAAAACACATATATCTACATATATATTATATGTATATGTATGTATGAGTGTACTTATTTTGTTAATTTATTTTTTAAATTATGTGATTTTTTTCAATAAAAAATATTTATATTTGAACCTAATGAATTTTTAAAATGCAGAATAGTATGGACTGATATTTATTGCTACTTTACCAACAAGCTTTGCAGGAGCTGGGATGAAGGCTACACTAGACACATGGTACTAGAGATGTTGACTATTGAGAGAAAAAGCTTGGCTGTGGAGACACCACTGTATTAATTAGCAATCACATCATGGTCACCACTGTATTAATAAGCAATCACATCATGGCCACATAAACAGAAAATTTATATACAAAAAGTCTGCTATAACAACCTTTAGCAGGTGCTTAGCATCTAGATAATTAGCTTCTAATAATTACTAAAAGAAATTATAAGAAAGAATCAGTAAGACACTCTCTTAGGATAGAAGAGTCAAAATAAGTCAGAATAGTCATCATGCTCGTATTTATGTGAGATAATAGTTTTGTGAAATGAAAGAGTACTTTGTACCAGCAATTAAGGCATTTAAATGATGGCAATCTATAGTTTCGGACATTTAGGATTAGTGAGAAGGACAAGGACATGCTGTTTAAGACAAGTGAGATAC
>NW_007816057.1:0-908 GCF_000696425.1 Galeopterus variegatus | reverse complement strand
AAAAAAAAAAGAAATCAAGAAAGCAAAAAAAAGTCACTCACACACACACAAAAATGCCTAGGAGCAAATTTAACCAAGGAGGTTAATGATCTCTACAATGAGAACCACAAAACTCTGCTGAAAGAAATTAAAGAGAACATCAAAAGATGGAAAGACATTCCTTTGTCATGGATTGGAAGAATCATTGTGAAAATATCCATACTGCATACAGCCATCTACAGATTCAAAGTGATCCCGATAAAAACACCCATGACATTCTTCACAGAAGTACAAAAAGCAATCCTAACATTCATATGGAACAACCAAACACCCCAGACAGGCAAAGCTATCCTGGGCAAAAAACCAAAAAAACACAAAAACAAAAAAACAAAAAAACACTGGAAGCATTACACTTCCTGAATTCAAATGAAATTACAAAGCTATAGTAACTAAAACAGTGTGGTAGTGGAATGAAAATAGAAATGAAGGCCAATGGAACAGAATAGAGAACCCAGAAATCAACCCTTGTTTTTATAGCCAACTATTCTATGAAAAGGGCTCCGAGAACATGCAATGGGGAAAGGAGAACCTCTTTGATAAATGGTGCTGGGAAAACTGGATAATCATATGTAGAAGTGTGAAACGGGATGTGTACCTCTTACCATATGCCCAAATCAACTCAAAATGGATCAAAGGATTAAAGACTTGAAATATTAAAGCTGCCTGAAGAAAACATAGGGGAAAGACTCCAGGATATAGGACTGGACAAAGACTTTATGAATAAGGCCCCCAAAGCACAGACAACAACAACAACAACAAAAATAAACAAAGGGATTATATCAAATTAAAAAGCTTCTGTACACTAAAGTCAACAAAGAACAGAGTGAAAAGACCACCTACAGAATGAGAGGAAATATTAGCAAATCATG
>NW_007816056.1:0-908 GCF_000696425.1 Galeopterus variegatus | reverse complement strand
TTTTCCCTGTTCTATAAACTCAGAACAATTGGAACAAGTTGGACTTTAAGTCATGTAAGACCAGAGCACAGGGTTGGGAATCAAAGGTTTTTATTCTTTTTCTTAGTAATTGTGCAACCTTAAAAATCACTTCAATTCTTCAGGCCTAACAGAAACATTGAGCACTTTGAACACGATTCTCTACAAGGACCATTGCAACTCTAATAACCTGTGATTACAACTGTCTGTCTTAGCTGTAGATGCCAACATTGCTTTTCTTGCCAAAATTCTCAGCTGCCTCCATTTTTCTGCCTTCTCTTTTGGAGAGTTTCTTTCGGTCTTTTATTATATGAACCAGAGAAAAATATACTATCTCTTTCTACCAATGGATCTTATTAAGCAAGGGATATATCTAATTACATGTTCTTTGTATGAGAAAGGATAATTGTTCACAGGAATGTACAGGTATACATTTCATATCACTCTAGAATGAAACCACTCTATACTATGGCAAATAATTGTTTTCTGTACTGTTTTAGACATTGTTTTTGTTTATTTGTTTTTAATCTCCTCAATAACTTCTTTATGACTCTAGTTAATACTTATTTTACTGAGCTATTCTTCACTATGACTATTCTTTTGTATGTTATTTTTTTTATGTTGAAGTTGGACTACACTTTAATAAAACAGCGGGGGGGGCAGTGTTCAAAATACTTAGTTTTTGTAAACACCATCCTTTTGCTCCTTCTAAAAAAATGTTTACTCAAAAAAAGTGGGTAATTGATTGCTACATATATGCTTACATAACACCTTAGCTTTGCGTTACATTTTAGTGCCTGTAGTACTTGCTATCTTTGTCCTGTGTGGAGCAGTAGCCATCTACCTCAGGGCTCAATTTGTTTGTTTCTCTTAACCACAGAGAGCCAGGC
>NW_007816055.1:0-908 GCF_000696425.1 Galeopterus variegatus | reverse complement strand
GGTATCTGGCACACAGCAGGCGCTTGGTGAGTACATGTGGGAGCAAGTGCCAGACTGGGATGGAAATGGAGGTGAAGAAGTGGGGAGAGGGTACACCTGCATCTTTTACAAAGATTTGCCATAAAGAGGAGAGAGCGGGTGTAAGGAACCGGCATCCAGGTAGGATTGGTGTCTGTGTTCATGTGCATATACATGTATGTGTGTGACATGGGAAATGCTAGACGATATTTAAACAAAAATAAAATAATGCAAGAAGAGAAAGGACAAGAGAAATGCAGCATTCAACAGTCCTGTGAATTTCCTGATCACACTGAGCAGGAGGGGAGAGACTTTCTTAGTATCACCAGAAAAGAGGAAGAGGTGGGTGGATACACAGGATAACCTGTAGGGTCAGAGGCAGCAAGCTGAGGATGTTTCTGAGTGATGATGGATTCTTAAGAGCTTTTCTGTAGACTGGGAAGCAAGGTCTGGAGAGAATGCTGCTGGAATCAGGGTAAGATCGAGGTGGGCGGAGAGAGGCAGCCATAGTCACTGCGCAGAACTGGAGGGCAAAGCAAGTTCAGAACAAAGGGGAGTTCTTCAAGGCTCGCTGATGAGGGTCGTACCAGGTTTCTGTATGGTAACGATCTGCCCGGTGTGTTTCTCCCAAGAACTGTCAGAGTTCAGACACAGACCTGGAGGATGAGAAATGCTTGGCTTCTTCTAGCAAAACGTTTTTCCAAGATGACCAGAATGTAAAGGCTAAGGAGCAAGATATGTTTGAGTATTGCAGCAGAGAAACTGTTGAGTCTCTGTTGGATGGGAGAGGAACTCACGACGGGAAGGGGTGCTGGACAAAGCAGGTGGACTCACCCATGAACTGCAGGCTCTACTGAGAGGTCAGCGCTGCAGTATGGCTTCCACAGCCA
>NW_007816054.1:0-908 GCF_000696425.1 Galeopterus variegatus | reverse complement strand
AAACCAAAAAAAATTCCCAAAGTTCTTCTAAGGGATCTAAGAAGAGGTCAAAATTTTGAAATCAGTAAGTTTCAAGGTCTACAGCAATGAAACTTCAAGATAGGTAAACATGATTTTTTTACACTTTTAATATTAAGGAAACAATATAAAGCAAAACTAAACTTTCTCAGTCTCTATTAAAATCAAGTGATGCATATTATATTTTTATTTTGGGAGATATTTTGTTATAACTTCCCTGTGCAGAAAAAGAATTTGCTTAAAAGAATTTCTCTTTTAAATTGCATATTTTACAAGATGTTTATGCTTTAAAGACACACACATATATAAAGACTCAACCCATATTAACACTCTTTATGATGCTTTCATACATTCTTGTTTCTTTAAAAAGCAACTAAAAGCCATTTTTCCAATTTTGTAGTGATTCTGCATCCAAGGTCTTGGCATGCAATTATCTGGGGACTTGTGATTCTTTTTGTGTGTTATTAAGGCTTCTAGTTTCTCTTTCTTCTAAGTCCACTTGATTTCTTTGGGCCTTTTCTGTTATGAAGACTAATAGTAGTTCAACAGGTATGTGAATTATGTTATCCATAAATTATTTAGGGGGCCTTGACCTCTATCCTTCTTGAGAGTAGGGGCCGTTTTCTTTCATCTCTGCATCATTAGCCCCTAGCAAAGCCTTGACACTAGTGGGCCTGCAATTGATATTTCTGATGTGTAAATGAACACCTCACATTAATAAATCACTTACAACTCTTTTATTCTTAAGAAGAAAAATGGGTAAAGGACAAAGGGAAAATTTATAGGGGATTGTTGTTCTTGTTCTAATGCTGACTTACAAAAGAAAGTTTCTGTTCACTGCTGATGTCCATCATGAAATTGGGGAGAATCATTCACCTCCTGGAACACTG
>NW_007816053.1:0-908 GCF_000696425.1 Galeopterus variegatus | reverse complement strand
TTTACCGAGTCCATCCGCGCCGGCCTTGTCGCAAGCCCAAGCCTGAGCGGGCCGCCCCACTTGCCCCCCGAGGCTTCTGCCTTGTGGGAGGGAACACACCCAGCTGGGGGCGGGGCAGGGAGGGACTGCGCGACCAGGGGCGGGGCCAGACGGCTCGGAACCGTCTCCACGCTCCGTCCCCCCGCAGGGGAGGCGCTCTGCACCGCAGCCACCGCCCACTAACTGCCTGCCTCAGGGCAGCCTAGGGAAGCACATCCCAAACATAAATAAGTAAATAATTAGGAAGCTGTCCTTTCCTTTACGTCCTTCACTTTTCCAGGTCTGTTTCCCCTCTGGATGCCCAGTGTCTGGTGCACTCTCCACGCGTCCTTCTGCGCCGCGTGAGCAGCGTTCCTTCCATTCTTGCGCAGCTGATTGCTGCGGGCCGGGTTCTCCGCTGGGCCGGGCTTAGCGAGATGGTCCGACAGGTCCGGTTCTAGGGAGCTCAGAATCACCAACAGGTGTCTGACCTGAGTGGGTGAGTCTGCACCGAGGCCGCAGCGAAGCGCTCAGCGTGGAAAGGTGCAGGACACCCGCGGAAACCCTGGCGCGCCAGAGCGTGCAGCACAGAGGCGGGGACTTGGGTGCAGGTGGGACCCGGGGACGAGCCTGGGAGAGGGTGCCATAGCGTCTGAAGAAGTCTGTGCTTTGTTCTCTCCCTATGAGGAGCCGGGCCTTTAAACTTGAGAAGACGGTTCTCAAGTAAATGTTCAACTCAAAACATGCCCGTGCCACGCGCCAAGCGCCGTGCTAGCGACACGTGTGAGACACGGAGCCCGACTTGGTGGGGAACAGAATGTATGCAAACGGCAGAGACTAAGACTACCTGGTGGGCGTTCAAGTGTCACACTTGGGGCCAGCAAGTGTTC
>NW_007816052.1:0-908 GCF_000696425.1 Galeopterus variegatus | reverse complement strand
TCTCACCTGTATTGAAATAGCTTCCCAACTGGCCTCCCTGCTTCTGCACTGGCCCCTCTACAGTCTATTTTCAAGACCATGGTTAAAGTGATCCCCCTAAAACCCGAAGCAAATCATGTCACTCTTCCTCCCCAAAGTCTGTAGTGACTCCCCATCTCAAAGAAAAAGCCAAGCATCATACTGGATCTGCCAACTTCTGTGCCAGGTTCCTCTCTGGCCTCATGCCCTGGCTCTCTTTCCCTCACTCGTGGGTGCCAGCACATGTGCCTCAGGGCGTTTGCACTTGCTGTTTCTTCTGCCTGGATAGCCCTTCGCAGAGATACCCACGTGGCTCCCTCTCTCTCCTCTTTCAAGTTCTTTACTCAAAAGTCACTTTCTCAATGAGGTCTTGTTCAACCACCTTATTTAAAATTGCAAACCCCAGTCTCTGCCAACACATCCTAGCCCCTTTCCTGCTTTATTTTTCTCCATAGCACTTATCACTGGCTAACATTTCACTGCTTGTTTATTGACTGATTGTCTATCTCCACCTACTAAAAAAATATAAGTTTCACAAGGACAGGGATTTTTGTCTGTTTTGTCCCTGCTGTTTTGTATCCCCAGTGCCTGAAATCATACTTGGCACATAGTAGGTGCTCAGTTAATATGTACAAAATAAATCAATTAAAAAACTGACTTGCCCAGGGTCACATGGTAGTAGAGTTGGGGGTTTAAATTCTGTGTTGTTCCTGATGTGTATTCCCAATGTGGGAGGCAGAGGGGGAGAGGGAGAGAGAGAGAGGAGGGAGGAGAGAAAGAACCGTTCTGCATAGCATTCCTCTTAATTTATAAGCAGTCCAGAAGGGGGCAGGATCAAACAAACAAACAAACAACAACAACAACAACAACAACAACAACAACAACAACAA
>NW_007816051.1:0-908 GCF_000696425.1 Galeopterus variegatus | reverse complement strand
ATCCAGAAAAAGAATACACATTCAAATCCAATTTCAAGACAACCAATGTGCTATCCCATCATTACTGGACCAAGGGGAATAACTTGGAGAGGTGGGAGAACTGAGGATTCCAGTCATGGGCTGGGGAGACAGGAAGGGAGCTGGAGACCAGTGTCCAAGGCTGAGTGGACCTGAGGCTGGAGGGGAGGGGCTGTAGAAATGACCCCAGGAAAATGGTGACAATGGGAAAGAGCGGATGAGAGGAGGACCCAGGGACTGGGTGGGAGGAGACTGTCAGAGCCTGCCCATTCACACCACAGGCGCCTCCCCATGACCAGGATCAGGACAGGAACCCTCCTCCCCCTGACTCTCATCACCATTTGCTGAGAACGGACCCTGTGCCTGGTGCCTGCATGCTGAGACACTGAGGGGTGTGGTCATGTGATGTGTTCTTGGCCCCCGCCAGGGCAGCCCAGCTCTTCCCCACCCTTCACAGATGGAGGAGATGAAGCTCAGAGATGCCAACCAGCTTGGCCCAGACACACAGCCAGTTAGAGGGTGGCTAGGCATGGACCCACAGGCTCTCCCTCTTATGCTTCTCCACATTATTTATCACTAGACACTGCTTCCCCGACTTTATTAACAAAAGGTGGGGCTACCTCAAGGGGATCAAAGGATGCCTGAGGGGTGCCTGGCTCCTAATAGCTCTGTCTCAACACTGACTCATTGTAAATGACAGCTCAGGAATCCTCACCCACCCTGGAGTTAAAGACAATAACTCCCACCATTTTTACATAAAGGAAACTGAGGTTGAGAGAGAGGTGATGTGCCCAAGGTCTCACAGCTTGTATATGGCAGAGCCAGGACTTGGGCCCATCCATCCAACTCCAGGCAAAGAATTTCTTTGTATCTCATTGTTCTCTTGGCCA
>NW_007816050.1:0-908 GCF_000696425.1 Galeopterus variegatus | reverse complement strand
AGTGGTTCTGATTATGCGTAAGAGTGTGTGGGAGAGTGTGTGTGTGTGTGTGTGTGTGTGTGTGTGTGTGTGTGTGTGTGTGTGTGTACTGGTGCTCCCTCGTCCTAGCCCTAGCACTCTGGAAACTTAAGGGGTCTATTTCATTACCACCAGATCTGTCCTGGGTGGTCCCACTGCAGACACTTGTCAAGCAGGGTTTCGCCCTGTGTTGGCTGCCTGAGGCCCTGAGGCACAGGAGCTTGGCCTTTTCTCTGCCCTGTTGTTCTGGCCCACAAACAGCTTCACGTGCAAAGCCCAGGTCCATTTTTAGGGCTAGAGGAAAAGGTTTTCATGCAATTCATTTAGAATGATGATAGATTAGCTTTGCCAGTTCCAGTCATTTCTCCTCACAGATTGTTAGAAATCTTAAGTTTCTTAGCCTTGATTCACTGCTGTTCTGATACTTTCCTCCCCCTGAAAAAACCTGCTTTATTATCCTTGAAGGAAATACAGTTCACACTAAGTTGTTATTTCATTTGATTTTATAATTTTATCCTCGCAACAGTCCAAGGCAATCTCAAATTTCTTGCCTTCCTAACTGATTGTGAAGAACTAGACTATGAGTTGAGGCTTTAACCTAGGGTTCAAAATCAGACAGATCTGGCCAGCTGTTCACTTGCTCTTGACTGATAGTTTAGCTCTTAACAACTCCCCAAATAAATGTTTGTTTATCCAAAATAGCTATCTCACTGTCTCTATGTAGAAGTCCCCCCCCCATTGTTTTGCTTTGTGATACAAAACAAAACACAATCTTTCTGTGAAACTGTCAGTAAGATTTCCCCTGGAAGTTTGATGTAAACCAGAATGTTACTCTCTGCCTTGGCTAGTTGTGTGAACTTGGATGAATTGCGACACCCTCCAGATATTTG
>NW_007816049.1:0-908 GCF_000696425.1 Galeopterus variegatus | reverse complement strand
TTCTTGCTGGACTGACATAACAGGATTTTGCTGAAGACAGACCGGGGTGATCAGATTTCAACGGTTGGGGAGACTCCCTCTAACCTGACTTAGCAGGATTCTTGCTAGAACTGGGCTGTGCAGTTCCAGCAAAGATGGGGAACAAGGTTGAGGCCTAGCAGAAAAGAAGAGTCAGAGGAACATGACTAAAGTTTGGTCAAAGAGAGCATCGTGTCAGATATGTCCATGTCTCATCCCGTCACCTTTTTGTTCTTTAAGGACCAAGGGAACCACCTGTGGAGACCTGTTGATGGTTGCCTACTGCTGTTCTGTGTGAGCTTTGTGATATTTAGTGAAAGGAATGTCTACGAAATAGACAGACACAGATTAGAAGCAGAATCAATCTGCATGCCCACCTTTGTAAGCCTCAGGGATCCACCAGGAGAAGCCAGAATCCACTGCCTTTCCTTGGTGTCCAGGTAATGGGAGCAATGCACTGAGTTTCTTTGTTTGCCTCTAGAATATTCCTGTTATTGCAAAGACGTAAGACAGATTGCTGGACTGAGGGACATTAGTTGCTTCCAACCACTGCACCTGCACCCCTCCTGCAGCCAGGCTCCTTCTGAGGATGAGTTATGAGGACAGAGTGCTGGGTTTCTTGTCACCAGCAAGTTACTGGTTTGAGGCCACTGGTGATATTGTCCAGGGACAAGGTGAATTGCTTTGGCAATGAGTAGATGACTGTCGTTGAATTGAACTTCTTTGGCCAGGTGATAGATTCCTAGGGATGGCATTCAAAGGTGGCATGCCTTTCCCAAAATGTAGCGAGATCATGCATGGGCTCAGGCCCAGTTCTGTACCTGCTTTGTGTAAATCACCTCCCCAGAAGCCGACATTACCTACAAGGGAACTTGTGATATCCTGAACAC
>NW_007816048.1:0-908 GCF_000696425.1 Galeopterus variegatus | reverse complement strand
TGATTTGTGGGAGAGAGTGATGCTGGGGACTGTCTATTCTGCCATCTTGACCAGAAGCCTCAAAGAGAGAATTTCGAATGTTCCTACGAAAAACAAATGATAAATGTTTGATGTGATAGATATGCTAATTATCCTAATTTTTTTTTCCTTTTTGTCTTTTTTCATGACCAGCAACGGATCGCAACCCTTGGTGTTGCGCCCGTACCTCGCTCAGCCAGTGAGTGGCCGGTCTGTATGTGGGATCCGAACCCTCGGCGGGAGCGCCACTGCGCTCCCAAGTGGCGCACTGTAGCAGTGTGCCACCGGGCCGGCCCTAATTATCCTAATTTGATCATTACACATTGTATACATGAATTGTACTATCACACGGAAGCTTGTAAATATGTACAATTATTATGTGTCAATTAAAAATAATTTTTAAAAAATGCTATGTAAAAAACTTTTTAAAAATTGGGCCGGCCCGTGGCTCACTCAGGAGAGTGCAGTGCTGATAACACCAAGGCCATGGGTTTGGATTCCTATATAGGGATGGCCGGTTTGCTCACTGGCTGAGCGTGGTGCTGACAACAGCATGCCAAGGGTTAAGATCCCCTCACTGGTCATCTTTAAAAAAATAAAAGAGGGCCGGCCCGGTGGCGCACTCGGTTGAGTGCAGCGCTTGGGAGCGCGGTAGCGCTCCCGCTGAGGGTTCGGATCCCATATAGAGACCAGTCCGCTCACTGGCTGAGCACGGTGCGGGCGCAACACCGAGGGTTGCGATCCCGTTGCCGGTTGCGGTAACCGGGCGCGACACCGAGGGTTGTGATCCCGTTACCGGTCAGGAAAAAACACAAAAAGGGAAAAAAAAAAATAAATAAAAAATAAGGGGCTGGCCTGGTGGCGCACTGGAGAGTGCACCGCTTGGGAGC
>NW_007816047.1:0-908 GCF_000696425.1 Galeopterus variegatus | reverse complement strand
GTAGATTTTTATTTAATGACTCAGGACAGAAATAACTAGTTATCCAGCAACTGTTGCAGGCTGCTCTTTGACAGCAGTTTGTATATTCATCAAGTAAGGCTTATTCATCTTTGCATCCCACACCAACAGCAAACAGCAGGCTCCTGCAGTCCAGAGTTTGCTGGCTAAGTGTGCAGAATGATTCCATGCATTTACATTTTTTTTCTTCCTTCTGATCAAAATAAGAAAATGGTATCTGTTGTCCTGATCATAATATTCACAGTGCCTAGCTCAGTGCCAGGCATACAATAGGCATCCTTTTCATTTATTCAGTTATTCAATACAAATTATTTTCATCCCCTACCGGTGCTATCAAGGAGGTAGACATGTATTTTGCAGCAGTGTGCACAACAGGCTGAGCCTCCACCTGCAGAGATTTCACATCTAATGCAGGGCCTTCCGATCTCCAGTTTGGAGCCCATTGGTCATAAAATCCATTTAGGGGCCTGAGATGACATTTTTTAAAAATGAAATATAATATATGTCAGAATCAGATCGCATGTAGTAAAGATAAATATTGATCTGTGAAACATTTGTGTGTATACAGAGTCTTGAAATTTTTTGTTTGTTTCTTTTTAAGTGTGGGTCATGATTTTAAAAAGTATATAATATAATTTCAAGTAATAGTGAAAGATAATTTGCAGCAGAGCTGGGGAAAGAGGATGATAAATGGTACCATTCCAGACAGGAGGTGAAAGAGGCCCTCTCTGAAAGGGTAGCACTTGAACAGAGACTAAATGAAGTGAGGAAAAGCAGAAAAACATTTGGAGAATTGCCTTTCAGGAAGAGAGAAGAGCAGAGGAAACATCTGAGGCTGTGGTATGCTTGGGATGTAAGGAGCAAAGGAAGGACAGTATGGCTACAACCAG
>NW_007816046.1:0-908 GCF_000696425.1 Galeopterus variegatus | reverse complement strand
CTCAGTGGCCTGAGCGCCCACACCAGGTTTAATTCGTCCATCAGCCTCTGACCAGCTGTCCCTGTGTCCCCTGCATCCCCTTTGCCACCACTCACAGATCTCAGCAGCCCAAAGCCCAATAAGTCAGCTTTTCTGACTATACACAAGTCAGTGTGTAAAGTGCATGGAATGGTGCCCAGAACACATTATACAGTAAGTGCTCATTCAGTGTTTGTTGCTGTTATTGTCGTAATCACCAGGGGCTTTCAAGAGCTGAGCCTCCATGGCGCTCCACATTGCTTTACACTCCCCGCTTCTGTTCAGGGAACCAGCCTTAACTGCAACCTCCACACCCACGACTGCAACCCTATGAACCAATTAGAATCATGGCTAGGGCAGGGACCCCAGCCTTTGGGATCTGGTCAAGCTAGGAAAAGGTAGAACAGCCTGGAGGGAAACCACAGGTGATTCAGAATGTCCACTACATGGTTGGTTGAGTGGACAGCACATGTCCTACTCCTGCTCCACAGGGAAGCAGCTAAGAAAAGTCCCCATCACATTCAAGCCTCTCTGCACCCCTGGTTATAATGCCCTGCTTTGTATGAAAGCTTCCTTTCCTACAGAGAGCACTTCTTGGACAGAAGAAGTGACCGGCCACTACCAGGTGTGATTTTAAAAATGCTCCCCAACCCATGTCCCCACTTCCACCACACACACTTCGCAATGGCCAATTTAGATTTCACCAGTAGCAAGCTACCTCCAGGGTGAGGGAGAGCCACAGACAGTTATTAGTCATTTACAGTTTAATATCACCGAGTTTCAAATAATTTTGGGGGGGCCGAGCCCATGGCGCACTCAGGAGAGTGCAGCGCTGGGAGCGCAGCAGCACTCCCGCCACAGGTTCGGATCCTATATAGGGATGACCGGTG
>NW_007816045.1:0-908 GCF_000696425.1 Galeopterus variegatus | reverse complement strand
TTTCACGGATTTCTCTCCCCTTGAAATCACCCTGTTCACCACTCTCCTTTGGGGTATAATGAGGGTTTCTTTCTCCTCCCTGTTTCCTCTTCCCACGATGCCCCACTCCAGTAGTTCGGAGACCTCAACAACCTTATCCCCAATAGAGGAAAAAGGGAAGAATGTACGGCCCCATAGAAGACCCCAAAGGAGGCACTCCCTAAAACATGGCACTTTTCTCTTCTGGGTACTAACAATCTCACCGGTGCCAAGGTGCAGCCTATCAGAAATCATTACCCACCCCTGGCCAATCAACTACCGCCCTGTGTACTAACCACCCTCTCCCGGAACCCGGCTCTATATAAATATATGCTTCTCCCCCGAATAAAGCGGAACTTCTCTGGTGAACTGTCAGCTCGGATCCTGTTGTCCTTTCAGGGGAACCCTCCTACACTGTTTTACCGTTATTACTAAAGGATACAGTCCACGAGTTAGATTTTTACATGTTTTCCCCCCCTTTGGCCCTTTAAAAAGATCCATTGTCTTCTAACTTACATTGTTTCTAATAAAAATTTAACCATTATTATTTTCATTTCCCACCTATATAAAATATTTCCTTTATTCTCTGGCTGCTTTAAATATTTTCTCCTTGTCTTCGATTTTCAAAATTTGACCATAGTTAGGTTTTCTTATCTTTTTTCTTGCTTAGCATATAATATGATCTTTGGATCTGTATTTTACAATTTATTAGATTTAGAAGACCCCTTTCTTCTACTTCTGTCTCTTCAATTACATATATATTAGACAACATGAATTTTTCCCATAAGTCACAAATGCATATGTCTTTTTTCTAGGTTTTTTTTCTTTCTGTGCTATAGTATGTTTCATTTCTTTTGATCTGCTTTCAAGTTTACTGAATTATTTCTTCT
>NW_007816044.1:0-908 GCF_000696425.1 Galeopterus variegatus | reverse complement strand
AGGAAGGAAGGAAGGAAGGAAGGAAGGAAGGAAGGAAGGAAGGAAGTTAAACAGAAGAAGGAATTGAGCAAGTTCTTACACAGCAAGAACTAATGGAGCAAATTGAATGTCAAGTAGAAGCAGAGGGAGAGTGGATGGAGGAGTAAGAATAGGTCATGATCATTCACTGACCCAATGGGAAGAAATAAGAAAAAAGTCAAGCCATTTCCTGAAACATGGCAGTGCATAGATATAAGAAAGGATGTTCCAGTTTAACATGAAGCATATTGACAATTGATGATACTAAAGAAGTAGATGGAATTAAAGGCTTTTTTTCAAAAAAGCTGTTAAGGAATAGTTCCAGAGTTTTCATTATTGAACGCCAGTTCATACGTTTGTGTTTTATTGTATTTGAGAAATTTACTATAAGAATAGGGAAACCGTAATATCTTGGAAATAGCCACTTTCTCCAGGTACTTGAGTTTGTTGGCCAAATATAAATCTGCATTTAGGTCCAAAACCTAAGTTGCACAAGGACAGCATGAATTGACTCATAAGTAGTACATGTGTCAGCTGCATAATATGACCACACAAATAAGCAAAGTGGACTTGGCCACATAATAGATGACTCAGAGTAGGGAGAAGTACAATCCTGCTTACCTGTGGGCTATCCCAATCTCACCTGTAGAAGAGGGCTCTGTTCAGAACTTTAATAGCATCATTGATGAGCTGGAGCACACAAAATATAATCTTTATTTTTTTTCTTAGCTTAAAGACAACTTACAGAAATATAATAATGGCCTTCAAAAGGTGGACTGTCTGCACCATTTTAGAGAGCATTGTTAAAAACAATTTTGAGAAGGGAAACTTAACTGACTGTTAGGAAGAATATTCTAATAACTGGAACTTTCCAAAGATAAAATGGACCT
>NW_007816043.1:0-908 GCF_000696425.1 Galeopterus variegatus | reverse complement strand
GTTGCAGAGCAGTTGGCGGAAGGGGAGAGGGAAAAGGGGATGGAAATAGGGTGGGAGGGGGAGGAAGAAGGGAGGGCATGGTTGAGGCCTGTGCCACCCCTCTCATTCTGTCAGGGGAGACCAGGGGGCTTCCAGCTGTGGCTTGGTTATTGCTGAGATGGATGCAGATGGAGGGGTGTGTGGCTGAAGCCCTCAGCCCCCCATCACCCTGGCTTGGGAGCCCAGAATGTTTCTGGTGGCAGCTCAGTGGTCATCAGCTGGTTGTAGATGTCGGGGGGCATGGCTAAGGCACTTGGCCCCCCACCGCCTGGCTCAGGAGCCTGGGGAATTTCCTGTGGCAGCTTGGTGGTTGTCGCTGGGCTTGGTGTGGATGTCAGAGGGGCATGGCTGAGGCCATTTGTCTCCCATCTCCCCAGGTTGGGAGCCCAGGATGCTTCCTGTGGCAGCTTGGTGGTCATTGCTGGGCTGGTTGCAGGTGTTGGCAGGGGGCATGGCTGAGGCCCTCGGCTCCTCACTGCCCTTGCTCAGGAGCACGGGGTGCTTCCAGTGTCAGCCTGGTGGTCATTACTGGGCTGGGTTGGCAGGGGGCATGGCTAAAGCCCATGGCCCTCCCCCCTCTCAGGCTTGGGAGCCCAGGGAGCTTCTGGTCCTTCTAGGTTTTATAGGTGTTCTTAGTGGTGTTAGACCTTTACTGGTTAATGTCAAACTTTTTCTCTGATCTGTGGGTACTTTGTTTTTTCCTTCAGTTCGGTGTTGGATTATTCGCTGTTCCCACTACTTAACTCTGCACTGGAACTAATTTGTTGTCGTTTGGTTACTTCTAAAATGGGGGAAATACCTAAGGGACCCAGCACTTGAGCTCTGTGGTTGAGCTAAATTGCTGCTTTGCTGCTGATTCCCTGGGGAAG
>NW_007816042.1:0-908 GCF_000696425.1 Galeopterus variegatus | reverse complement strand
CCCTTCCCTTCTCCCCCACCCTCTCAACGGCTCTGCAATAACATCATAGAATGTAAAAAAATAATATTAATAAATAAACTTAAAAACATTTTTTTCCTTCTCCTCCTCCCTCTTCCTAACAGATGATGGGAAATACTGTTGAAGTTGCCCCTTCCACCCTACACTCCATTCCCCTCCCCACACCCCCAGAGAACCGCTGGGCTGAAAGGGATGTTTATCCTTCCAGGCATGTTTTTTATAATTTCACTTTCATTAGTGTATATTTCACAAACAATATATATTACGTTATTTTGCATATATTTAAACTTTTAAAAAGTGGTCTTGTACTGAAGGTATCCTATTGTATCATACTTTTTTTTTTTTGCTAAACATTATTATTGTTGGTTATATCCATGTTGTGCATATGTATAGATTTGGTTTACTAATTTAAATGATGTACAGTATTCTATCGTGGAATTGTACTACAATTTGTTAATTATTATCTTGGTGAGGAAAATTTAAACAAATGCTTAATTTCTCACTATTACAAACACTTTGAACTTGTGATTGTCTGATGATGAAGCCTGTGCTTTCCCTGCTGTATAGAATTGCCTCTCCATGATATACTTCTAATTCAGTTTGATTTGGTGGAATACGTTAGCTAAGCATTAAAATTTGGTAATGCCATTTCATTTCCAGGCAAAAATCACTTTACTACTTTCGTCAAACTTGAAGAGTAGATTTAGGTCTAAGGCTAAGCTGTTGATTACAGTAGCTACTAGCCATGTGTGGTGACTGGGCACCTGAAATGGGGTCAGTCCAAATTATGAAGCATTGTAAGTGTAAAGGACATACCGGATTTTGATGGAAAAGAATGTAAAATATCTCATTAATACGTTTTTGATATTGAAATGATAACTTTTGTATAT
>NW_007816041.1:0-908 GCF_000696425.1 Galeopterus variegatus | reverse complement strand
CTTTGCAGCAAGTATTTCCTACAGCTCTATTTTTCCGATTCAGCATGCTTTTTACAAACAGATCTTCTTTATAGCCAAAAAACATCCAGGAATATTCTTGAAGGCCCTGAAGAATGTCTTGGCATGATTCAGTGTACAGAGAGTGAGTTCTGGAATCAGGCAGGACAGGGCGTGAATCCCCACCCAGCCACTTATCAGGTCATGGCACTGGACAAACTAATCTCTTGGTACCTCAGTTTTGTAGCCTATAGTCTTGTGATAATGGTTGTTTAAATCCAGGCATTTTGGTTGCCAGGGGAAGAAACAAATCAAATTAGAGCAAAGATGATGAAAGAGTTTATTGCAAACCTATAGGGATTTCACTGAAATAAACTGTGGTTTCATTCACAAGATGGGGAAGAGGGACAAGGTAGAGGGGCCTGAAGGGAAGGAGGTGCCTGTACTTGAAGGCACGTAAATCGTCTCCTCCAGTTGCATCTAATCCTAGACTCACTTCCTTCTTTGAAATCCATCTGAGCTATATTTCCCAGTAAACAAAAGTCCTGCAGGACAGGCCAAAATGATAGAAATGTGACCATGTGTGTCCTTCATATACCTCTCCTTTCTGTCCTGGGCCAGGCCCTGCAGCAGTGATGCTGCTCCCAGGGCAAGCAAGTGACCAAACCATCTGGGCCAAAGGGTACTTGGGGTGGCACTTAGGGAAGCCTCACAGAGTGCACACAGAGTGTCCTCCCTCGAGACCCCTGCACCTTCATGCAGAGGCCTGTTCCCACACAGAGTCTTCCACCCGGCACCCCAGAGCCCTGTGCTAATTTAATTGACACATCTGCACTGGTTGGACCTCCCTTCTTCTCTTGCTTAGGGCAGGGGTTCTCAAACCCTTTTTCTGCTCATAGGCATAGCCTGCT
>NW_007816040.1:0-908 GCF_000696425.1 Galeopterus variegatus | reverse complement strand
TTTTTTTTTAACAAAATATTCTCCAGAGCACAGTTCTTTGCACATAGAAAATAATACTTTTGAATAGGAATCTTGGCTATGGTGGCTTAACATTTCCTTACAGCCTCATGTGCAAGGTTTTGTAGTATATTAAATGTTTTTCTTCATTCTGAAATACAAATGGAATCTAGAAGGATGGAAAGAAAAATATCTGCTCAATCTGTTCAAACAATACCTGATAAGGTTGAATTCTCAAGGTAAAGTCCACAATTGGGTATTCACCTAAACAAATTGGTAATTCAGCTTTTTTTGTTTGTCTACAGGAAAATAAAACTAAGGGCATGAGGGAGTGTCAACTCTTAAAAGTCTTCCGTAAGCAATTAAAACAGTACATTTTCCTGTAAGAAAGATTCAGAACAGGTGTGTTAGGCAGGGAGTTCATACTCATGTTTGGCTGCAAAGAATCTGACCGTGTTCTGGGAGCCCACGTTAACATTAACTATCTTTTACCATGGTTTATTTCTACTTTGTGGGCAGAATGTTGAGGTGAGGAATATTGTTTAGGAGTATTTTAAGTTTTAAAACAGTTAAGACTAAATTAGTTTTGTCATTTTCCTCGATATTTAATCACGTGAGTGTTGTGCAGGTTACAGCAAGTGGTCATAGGGGAACCTCATGTTGGTATTCACTGCACAGTACTAATGAATAACATCTGTCATTTATTGTGCCGTTGGACGAAAAGGTAGATGTTATTTATTGTCGGTTCCTTTATGAGAGAACTGAGTTAAAAAGAAAGGCGTTCGTTGTTTCTTGCCTTTTTGACTTCTCCATCAGTAGGCATTAAAGAAGTAATAAGAGTAGCAAGGAGGTGTCAGTCTGATCTTGCACAAAAGTTAGGACACAGAGCATTTCCAGAGGAAAACGTGAAA
>NW_007816039.1:0-908 GCF_000696425.1 Galeopterus variegatus | reverse complement strand
CATTATTTTAATTTTATTTTTTAAATTTATTTTTTAATTGAAGCATAATTGAGTATACATATTTATGGGGTACAGAGTTTACTATCACTATTTATGCACAATATGTGATGATAGAATCAATATTATGGGCATGTTCATCATTACAAATCATAGTTATTCTTTGTGTCCTTTATCTATTTTCTCCCTAATAACCCCCGTTTCCCACCCCTGGTAAAAATAGATCTGTTCTCTTCTTCTGTAAGTTCAATGTATTATTGTGGTCTTTCTTTCTTTCCTTCCCTCTTTCTTTGCTCCCACTTATGAGTGAGGACATGTAAAGCTTCTCTTTCTGTTCCTGGCTTATTTCACATAATGTAATTTTCCCCAAGCTCATCCACATTGTTGTGAATGGCAGAATTTCATTCTTTTTTATAACTGAGTAGTATTCCATTGTGTGTGTGTGTGTGTTTGTGTGTGTGTGTGTGTGTGTGTGTGTCCTTATCCAGTCACCCATCAATGGATATTTAGGTTGGTTCCACATCTTGGCTATTGTAAGTAGAGCTGCAATGAACAGGGGAGTGCAGGTATTCCTTCAATCATGATGATTTCCATTCCTTTCAGTATATGCGAAGAAGTGGGAGTTCTGGATTGTATGGTTGTTCTATCTGAAGTTGTTTGGGAAATCTCCATACTGTTTTCCACAATGGTTGCACTGATTTACAGCCCCACCAACAGTGTAGGAGGGTTCCCATTTTTCCACATCCTCCCCAGCATTTGTTATTCTCAGTCTTTTTGATAATAGTATAAGTGGAGTGAGGTGATATGTCAATATGGTTTTGATTTGCATTTCCCTGATGATTAGTGATGCTGAGACTTTTCTTATGTACCTATTGCCTATTTGTGCATCTTCCTTTCAAAAATGTTTATAA
>NW_007816038.1:0-908 GCF_000696425.1 Galeopterus variegatus | reverse complement strand
AAGTTATAACATCAGAAACTGGCATCTTAAATGGAGATGTTCTTTTAGAGAAATGGGCACTAGCTTCCACTTGGGAGGTGGTATAGTCAGAAGTCACTTCAATCTTACCGATGAACCCTTCTCGTTCCTCTTTCTCTCCCCATGCCCATTTCTTATGCTCACATGCATTTTCTTTTGCTCATAGTTATAAATACAAGTCTGTCGCTACCCCAGAGTAGGTCAATATTCTCGCTGTTGTTATTTGTAGAATTGTAGGTGATTTATTACTAGCAAAAATATCTTTTGGTTTCTGCATTTGCGTACGCAATTTGCTAATATTTTCCGGGTCATCTTCTATTTGCAGATTGATTTAAACTTTTCCCACAAGGTTTGGCAAGCTCCCTCATGATGGGAGAACCTGACAGAGTTACCGTCAGTTTTGGTTCCATACAGCAGCAACATGGGGTTATATTATTTTCCATTGTGACTCAGGAGTTGGCATTTGCGTTCTATTTCTTAAAGGTTTTACAGGCACCGGAAGCTATTATTTCCATAGCAAGAGATAGCAAACGGAAATGACTTCTTCCCTAATTATTCTAATGAAGCTTCCTGAGCAATATTGGAAAGGGAATCCGTGGAAAGTGTGCATTGTCACAAAACTTTGTACTGTCAGCATAGCATTATGTCTAAAAAGGTTTTCAAAATATAATGCCATTTGGAAAGGGTGTATGTGTGTATGTGTCTGTCATATTTGGTTATAAACTATTGTCATAACTCAGGGTCATTGGAATGTCTCTTTAAAGGGAGAACAGCCTAATAGGAATGAAATAACTTAGTTTCTATTTTTTATGAAGCAATAATATTTTTGAACCATCAGATGAATGCCTCCTAAGTTGCTTGGGTGCCTAAAGGGCTTAGAAAGTTCTTCC
>NW_007816037.1:0-908 GCF_000696425.1 Galeopterus variegatus | reverse complement strand
TTTTCTGGAACTTTATGGGAGAGAGAAAAACGCAGCAGAAAAGTGGCTGGGCCTCTGGAATTGACAAAATCTCAGATCCTGACTCCATCTAGTCTATTCTTGTAACTTAATCCAATTTATCTAAGTATCTACATCTGCACTTTTTATGACCGTGATACAAGGAACCCTGGATTTGTGTCTGTTAAGAATATTCACCAAACTGCTTAGATTGATTTAGAAATGAGAACTCTCTGTAGAAGGGAGGTATTTGTCATTTTCCTTGGCCTGTTTAGGATTTGGAGAGACCAATGAGAAAAATGAGGTCTATGGCTTTGCCTCTTCCTACTGGGGAAAGGCTGTGGGTAAGTACAGTGGTCAGAACTGAACACAGGTGAAATGTGGGCATTGTATTGTTATTAAAACTCCTCTCTTACCCATCTGCAAGGCTGGATACTTTGAGTATGGAGGAGCAGGAGGGAGGATAACCCACATCAGTCGGTTCAACCCTGGTGACCCCTTGGTTAAACATTTGAAAAATTTGGGCCGAGCCCTTGGCGCACTCGGGAGAGTGTGGCGCTGCGGGTGCTGGGAGTGCAGCAGCGCTCCCGCCGCGGGTTCGGATCCTATATAGAGATGACCGGTGGGCTCACAGCGCTCGCTGGCTGAACACGGTGCGGCCGGTCTCAAAAAGGACAAAAAAAAAAAAAAAAAAACATTTGAAAAATTTCTCAGTTAAGATTGCACAAGTCTTTCTCTAAAAATAATCGAAAGCTACTGAATGGAACAATGCAGCTTTTGTTAAAGCATCATGCTCAGGCCACCTGCATCAAGAATACCTAGCAAACTTATTCAGAATACAGATTGCTGAACTCCACGTGAGACCTAATAACACTCTCTTAAAGTGATCTTGTGTCTGCCCCGTAGCCATA
>NW_007816036.1:0-908 GCF_000696425.1 Galeopterus variegatus | reverse complement strand
AATGGATAAATTCCTGGACACATACAACTTACCAAGGTTGAATCATGAAGAACTAGAAAATCTAAACAGACCAATAATGAGTATTAAGATGGAAGCAATAATAAAAAAAGTCTCCCAACAACAAAAACAATAAAACCCCAGGACCAGATAGCTTCACTGCTGAATTCTACCAAACATTTAAAGAACGAATACCAATTCTTCTCAAACTATCTCAAAAAATTGAAGAGGAGGAAATACTTTCAAACTCATTCTATGAGGCCAGCATTACCCTCATACCAAAACCGGAAAAAGATACAACATAAAAGAAAACTAGAAACCAATATCCCTAATAAGCACAGATGCTAAAATCCTCAACAAAATATTAGCAAACCAAATGTAGCAACACATTAAAAAGATCATTCACTATGGTCAAAAGAGATTCATCCCAGAGATCCAAGGATGTTTCAACATATGCAATCAATAAATCTGATATATCATATCTACAGAATGAAGGGGAAAACCGTATAATCATTTCAATAGATACAGAAAAGTCATTTGATAAAATCCAACACTGCTTAATGGTAAAAACACTAAATAAATTAGGTATAGAAGGAATGTACTTCGACACGATGAAGGCTGTATATGACAAACCCACAGCTAATATCATACTGAATGGACAAAAATTGGAGGCTTCTCCTTGAAAATCTGGAACAACACAAGGAAGCCCACCTTCCCCACTCTTATTCAACATAGTACTGGAAGTTTTAACCAGTGCAACAAGGCAAGAGAAAGAAATAAAATGCATCCAAATTGAAAAGAAGTCATGCTATCTTATTTGCAGATGTCATTATCATATCCATAAAAAAAACCCTAAAGACTAAAAAATTACTAGAACGAATAAATGAATTCAGTATACTGGCAGGATACAA
>NW_007816035.1:0-908 GCF_000696425.1 Galeopterus variegatus | reverse complement strand
GGCTGAGTAATATTCCACTGTGTATTTATACCAAATTTTCCTTATCCAATTGTCCATTGATGGACATTTAGATTGGTTCCATATCTTACCTACTGTAAATAGAGCTGCAAAGAACATGGAGTTCAGGTATTGCTTCAAAATGATGATTTCCATTCCTTTGGGTATATTCTCAGAAGTGGGATTGCTGGATCATATTGCACTTCTATCTGTAGTTGTCTGAGAAAACTCCATACTGTTTTTCATAATGGTTATACTAATTTACAGTCGCATCAACAGTGTAGAATAGTTCACTTTTCTCCACATACTAGCCAGTATTTGTTATTCTCAGTCTTTTTGATAAGAGCTAGTCTAACTGGGGTGAAATAATAAATCAATGTGGTTTTGATTTACATTTCCCTGATGATAGTGGTGTCAAGCTTCTTTTCATGTACCTGTTGGACATTTGTATGTCTTCGTTTGAGAAATGTCTATTCAGCTCCTTTGCCCATTTTTAAATTGGGTTATTTGGTTTCTTACAGTGAAGTTGCTTGAGTTCCTTGTGTATTGTGGATATTAATCCCTTGTCAGATATATAGTTTGGAAATATTTCTCCCATTCTGTAGGTTGTTGTTTCACTCTGTTGATTATTTCCTTTGCTCTCCAGAAGCTTTTTAAGTTGATATAATCCAATTTGTTTATTTTTTCTTTTGCTGCTTGTGCTGTTGGAGTCTTATTCATAAAGTCTTTGCCCAGTCTTACATCCTATTTTGTTTATTGAAGTGTTTCCCTATGCTTTCTTCTAGGAGTTTTATAGTTTCAGGTCTTATACTTGAGTCTTTAATCCATTTTGAGTTGATTTTGGTATACAGTGAGAAGTTTGGGTCTAGATTCATTCTTCTACACATGAATATCCAGTTTTCCCAGCACCA
>NW_007816034.1:0-908 GCF_000696425.1 Galeopterus variegatus | reverse complement strand
GGGAGGCTTCCAAGAAGAACTTATCTCTTTCTGCTCCTTACTGTGGGTTAGCAAGAGGTTGGGAAAGGGCCACAAAAAATAATTACATTGTGTAATGTTGAATATATTGATTATCCTTATTTGAGTATCACATATTGCACACAGGTATTGATATTCAATGTGGTACCCCACAGACATATACAATCAATTATGTTTCAATAAAAAAATAAAATAAAATAAAATCAATATTTTCCATGCTTAGCAATGTCAGGCCAAGATATTTAGTAAAGGAAAACAGGAAAAAAAAAAAAAGTTTAACTATCCTGATAACTTAAGAAGGAAACCAAAATCCTTATTGCTCCTACAAACAAGCAAGCAAAACACAACAGTTACCTGAATTATTTTGTTATTTGCCTCCATCTATTGCTTTATTATACTGGCCTTGCCTTGGACTCAAAGTAATAGATGAGCTTCCTATTTCAAAAACAAACGAACAGCCTGAAGACTCCCAGGGCCTCTTCTCCCTCCCTGAACCAAGACTCTAGGGTCCACTCGATACAGAGAGAGAAAGAGACATGGCAGACAATGCAGGGCCTTGACCAACGGCTTTGTGGAGAATCACGGGCCAGCCTCGCACACCAGTGCTGGTGGGATGGTGAGAGCAGGAGGAAAATGGCTCTGTTTGCTTCTAGAAATCTACTGCAGACCTGGCCTCAGGTCTGTGCTTACCTCACAGAAAAAGAGAAGCAAGGAAAGCCATTGCACTCTTACCAATGTATGTGGCAGGCATGGAAAAGGGTCACATAATGAAATGCAGAGACCCTCAGCACATGGACCAGCCTAGTCAAGTGATTTTGGGCTTTCTGCTGATCATATTAGCTACTTTCCCTCCTGAGGGGCAGCCTTAGTCTCCCTTCCCCTCCCGATTT
>NW_007816033.1:0-908 GCF_000696425.1 Galeopterus variegatus | reverse complement strand
CTATTATTAATGTTTTTAATCTATGTTTCTTTGTATCTATTATAGTTTTTGCTTTGTAAATGTGGCTTCTCTAATTTGGTAGTAGATAATCATGACTGTTATAAACTTTATTATAATTTAGAAAGTGTTATTTATCATGTTTAATGCTTTCTGGCTTCAGCTCTACTTCACCTGATAAGAGGATCACAAGCCCTACTTTATTGTTTCTGTTTGCCTGGTGTTCCTTTTCCTATCACTTTATTTTAGC
This sequence comes from Galeopterus variegatus, assembly GCF_000696425.1. Classification (NCBI taxonomy): domain Eukaryota; kingdom Metazoa; phylum Chordata; class Mammalia; order Dermoptera; family Cynocephalidae; genus Galeopterus; species Galeopterus variegatus. Next base: position 661 of record NW_007816033.1, on the reverse strand, counting down.
CTTTCTGAATCACTTTGCTTTAGATGTCTCTTGCAATTAGCATATAGTTGCTAAGGTGGAAATCTTTTTTTTTTTTAATAGGTGTGTTAAACTCATTTATATTTATTAATATAGCTGATGTTTGGTCTCAACACTGCCATATTATTTATGTCATAGTTGCATTTTGTTATATTTGTCCTGTTTTTTCTACATGGTATGTTTTCACTGCTCTTTCATGATTTCTTTTAATGCTTGATTTTTATTACAATGGCTACTTTTGTACTTAGATTTTTTTTTTAATGCCTTTCGTTCAGTTTTTGTATCTAACCTTTAATTATCTGGTTTTTTAGTTTTAACTATGACCTGCCATTAATACAATAATCAGTGAGATTATTTTACTTTGTTTTTTCCCTCTTTCTTCTCCTGTTAATTTTTAGTCGAATTATTTCTATTTTATCAAAACATAAAATGTTTATCAAGATTGCTAATTCAGTATCACCTTCCTTTGTCATTGTTCTACGGTTGCTCTTTTTTTTAAACTGGATGGCATTTTTAGACGACAATGGGGGTGAAGATTGTGCCTTTTATTCAATTTTTCTTCATCTTGAGGGGCATTAAATTTCTCCTTTTTCCTTTTCTCCTTGCTGTGTGGTTCCCAAAGGGCTCATCTCTCTTCCTTTTT
>NW_007816032.1:0-908 GCF_000696425.1 Galeopterus variegatus | reverse complement strand
ATTTATCAAAAAAGGAAACATCATTATTTTGGTTATGTTTTAAAAACATGATAGTTGCAAAATGTACAAATGTAAAATCTAAGTAGAAAAACTTTCTACCTACTTGTAGCCAAAGGCCAAGTTTCTTCTCAATTACTAGGAGGTTTTCACAATATACTACCTATTTATTTTAAACTGAACCACTAAAAGCCTGACCATGGATGTGACTGTTACCATTACCGTGTGAATCTCCTGTTTATAACCTGTACAGATGGTCTGTCTGCAGGACTGTGTGATGAAAAACGTGCTCTCTACAGAGGCAGCCCTTTTTGTTTTCAAATAGTTCTAAATATTTGAATGTACTTGCTGATACTGAGTCAACACATGCCTTTCTGTAATGTTCATAATCTCTGTATTTACATTTGAGATTAACCAAGATTAGACTAAACCATTCTTCTGCATGACAGACTTTCAAAAATTTGATGCAATTTATGTGCCAAAATTATCCTACCTTATCATTTTCCCCCATTCTTTAGGGAAAAAAAATCCCCATTGTTTTTAACTGAACTTGACAATATTATTTTGAATAATATTGTCACTTAGGTATCTTATATTTGGACACCCTCTAGTTTCTTTCTGTTAATGTATTATGAGATATCAGTCTGCCTCAAAAAAGTTAAAGTCATTCCTAATGATTGCATTTTCTTCATCTAACACCATAACTTTTAATAACATTCTAAGAAAATTATTATTTCTGATAGTTAACACTAGATTTACAGATAACATTTTACATAATTTTCTAAAATTGTCTTTAAAATCTGGACAGAATCACTGTGAAATTCACAAGTCTGAGCTTCTCAAAGCCAATATTATCCCATTCTGAGGAAGAGTAACTTTCTTTTTCTCATACCATAGCAGCAATTCTTTGA
>NW_007816031.1:0-908 GCF_000696425.1 Galeopterus variegatus | reverse complement strand
ACATCCCTTCCAATAAAAGTTTGATGTACTTATTATCTATACTATCCATTTGAAAACTAACATGAGTAGTTAAAATTATATTTTTAGCCATGCATTTCAAATTCCCTAGCTCACTATACACAGAGGAATAAAACTCCTAGAAAGATTAAAATGATCAAAACATATTTATTGAATAAATATATTACTTATTTATTATCTCACTAAATTGAGAATTCTCTTGCAAGAATTACATTGCAAACAAAATTTGAAATAAATTCCTAATTTCCAGGAATTACGGGTGAAACAGCTAGGTACAGCATTAAAAGAGAGATAGAGAGAGAGATAGAGATGAGAGAGAGAGAGAGAGAGAGAGAGAGAGAGAGAGAGAGAGAGAGAGATATCTTTGGAATATTAACTAGAAAACTGTCCACAATGAAGCAGACCACCTCGCTGAAGCAGACCACCTCGCTATCAAAATGACCTGTTCTTAAAAATAGTCAGAAAATGCATCAAGATAACCAAAGGAAAATATCAGAAAGATTTTTTTTTTCAGATACTCCATATAAATTAAATAAACTGGAATTTAATCAGATATGAGAAATAATCTCTGGGCTCTGATGAAAAACTCTCTCTGCAAAGTGAGTTCTACAAATGTAGTCTACTTATGGCTTCTGAGAAACAACCACCTTGCACCCACAATCTCTAACATTTTCTGACCTTTTTTAATATGAGAAATTATATTTCTTACACTGCTTCTCATTTGCTGGGCTTGCTTAGGTCAGGTGTTATTACTATTAATATTATTATGATGATGATCATAAGAATTAAACTATTAATGGTGAATAATGTTTCTCACTTTAACATAGGTCTATCCCACTGTGGGATGCATGCCAACTCCAAAGAAAAGTTAGTCATGTGCTTTTCAGAAG
>NW_007816030.1:0-908 GCF_000696425.1 Galeopterus variegatus | reverse complement strand
TCTTGGGTCTGATTAGTTTTCCTAGATGGATTGGCTTGGTGTGATTAGTTTTCCTAGATCTTCTAGCTTGGTCCGATTAGTTTTTCTAGATCGATTAGTTGGGTCGGATAAGTTATCCGAGATCGATTCAATTGTTCTGATTATTTTTCCTAGATCGAGTGGTTTGGTCTGATTCGTTATCCGAGATCGATTTGCTTGGTCTGATTAGTTTTCCTTGATTGATTAGTCAGGTCTGATTAGTTTCCCAAGATCGATTAGCTTTGTCTGATTATTTTTCCTAGATTAATTGGCCTGGTCTGAGTAGTTTTCCTAGATCAATTATCTTGGTCTGATTATACTTCCTAGATCGATTAGCTTGTTCTGACTAGTTTGATCAGATCGATTAGCTCTATCCGATGAGTTTACTTGGATCTATTAGCTTGGTCCGATGAGTTTACTTAGATCGACTAGCTTGCTCTGATCAGTTTATTAGATCGATGAGCTTGGTGTGATGAGATTACTTGGATCGACGTGCTTGGTCTGATGAGTTTACTTACATCGATGAACTTTGTGTGTTGATTTTACTTAGATCGATGGGCTTGGTCTGTTGAGTTTACTTAGATCGATGAGATTGGCCTGATGAGTTTACTTAGATCGATTAGCCCTGTCCAATGTGTTTAATTAGATCGATGAGCTTGGTCTGATGAGTTTACTTAGATCGATTAGCTTTCTCTGATGAGTTAACTTAGATCGATGAGCTTGGTCTGATGACTTTACTTTGATCGATGAGCTTGGTCGGTTGATTTTACTTACATCGATGAGCTCGGTCCGATGAGTTTAATTAGATCGATTAGCTTAGTCTTATGAATTTACTTAGATCGCTGTGCTTGGTCTGATGAGTTTACTTGGATTGATGAGCTTGGTGTGTT
>NW_007816029.1:0-908 GCF_000696425.1 Galeopterus variegatus | reverse complement strand
TAAAACTGTAGATTGCTGTGAGGAAAATGGAGTTGGTTTAGTCAGGCCCGCTTGCCTCATATCCGGCTGGGTATGATTCAGCACATCCGTTCTAAACAAGTTATGTAATAGTAGTGTTGGTGCACATGCATGCCCATGTATCCCTTGGCTCGTTGCTACTATTGTGCACTTTTGGTATGGAAGACAGAAGCTCTGAACCACTGGCCAGCAGAGCTCCTGTCAGAATAAAGCACGTCTATCCTGTTATTGGAAGCCGGAACCTTTTTTTCAACTACCTGGCTTAGGACCTGCACAGGATGGGGCAGACGGGTCTCTGACTCAGCTCTACAATTGCACTCCCCTGGACTTCTTTAAATTTCCTGTTTTTTTGACTTTAAACCACAGAATCCATTTTTCTGCACTTGCTTTTTCTTGACCATCTACTTCCAATACTTGATAACAGAACACAACTCACCTTCCTCCTAGATACTACAAGGCAAGCGGTCTCATTTCTAGACAAAACTTCCAGCTATTACTTGGATTTTTACTATCATATTTCAATGAGCAAAGGTCTTCCAGTCTTACAAAAAAAAAAGAAATAAAAATAAAACCTTGCCACTGTCAAAGTATAATTTCCAAATTTTTAAAGCATTATTTTCATACAAATAGATAATGAGAGTATAGCAAACTTTAATTTAACACATTAATGAGAGTACAATAGAAAAACAAATCCAAGTCAAAAGGAAATTTGGAAAAGTTAGATTTTATGTGCAGTGAGAAAAAAAGAAAAAAAGGAATGTTGAAATAAGATAGCTAGTTTAGATGCAAAGCAGGTAAATGTCCTATAAGGCAAAAAATTGTTTAATTAATTAAAAAATTAAAGCATAACTACATATGTTATCTTTTCTGCTGGACAATAAAGAAAATAC
>NW_007816028.1:0-908 GCF_000696425.1 Galeopterus variegatus | reverse complement strand
GAACGTGCATTTTTCTTAAAAGAACTTTCCACTTTGGCGAGGCTGCCACAGACTCACTTCTTGGAGTCCAGCTCCCTCAGTCCTCACTGACAGCATGTGGGGCACCACAGTGTCACCACTCAGCCACCACACTTCGGCCAGATCCCTCCATGGCCTGTCTTCCAGCCCCAGGCAAAGCCAAGATGGGACCTGCAAGTCCCTGCCCTCCTCCTGCAGAGCTGGTCTCACGCTCTCCCACAAGAAAATAAATACTTGACGGGGAGCCCTCTCCTAAAAACAAATACTTCTCAGAAACAGTTTAGTCTAATCTCTACTGGGTGGAGAAGCCAGCCACTGGATCCTGACTTACATTACTAAACAATAGGAAAGGCTGGGGTTTGGAGTCTTTTGCTGCTGAAAATCTACCCCCAGGATGAAAGGCACTTGCCTAACTTCTGCATGACTGAAAGAGTCCCCTCAGAGCAGTCTCTCCTCGAACATTCCCCAAAGGCAAATTCCAGCTTCCCTCCTAAGATTTACTTCTGCTCCTGGTCCTCAGAATGCAGCTCAAGGAGAAAACTGCTGGAAAATTTGAAAGTGCGGTTTGTCCCCGATGAAGTGTCAGTAACAGAAAAGGGAAATGCAAAGAAATGTCCACATTCTATAGACAAAGGGGACATCTTCTGCTCCAAACATTTGGGGGATCACCTCTCCAGAATTCAGGCCTCTGGCATGGAAGGAGGGAGCTGGAAACCTCCTAAATTTTAGGAGCAGGTAAGTGGCATTCAGTTGAAGGATCTTACCACCTGACTCAAAGAAAGCCAGAAATTTCTAATCGTCTGAAACTTGAGGTCTTGAGTAATTCAACTTGATATATGCAGACTTGCAACAAAAACGGATTTCAGAACTGCCCAGAGGATTAGGAAAAA
>NW_007816027.1:0-908 GCF_000696425.1 Galeopterus variegatus | reverse complement strand
TAAAACACTGCCTATTATTTTCAAATGGGATGTGAGCTATAATAAGCTGATTTGTTTTTCAGTTAAGAAAGCAGGATTAAAGAAAAATAAGGTTTGAATAATAAGATGAATTGAAAATGTGTTCTACAGTTACTAAATATGGACTAAAATTTTATCCTGATGTTTGCTAATGGTCAAAAACAGAAACACATATGTGATATAATATTATATGTGTTCATATGATAAAAATGTTAATTGCTTGTGAAAGCATAGTTTTTTTCTGGCAATGAGACGAGGTTTCTCCACAGTCCTGACAAAGTTTCAATGAGTATGGATTTTCTTCCCATATGCACTGCCATTTCCTTCTTATGCCTGTAACCAAATGTCCTATTTTTGATAAAGTTATTTTTGGAGGTCTGGATTCAGCAATAAAATATTGAGTAAATAAAATTTAATAAGCATTTATTTGTATTAAGATGCTCCTTAAAAGAAAGACAATGATCACAACACAGAATTCAGAATTCAGCATGATTTTTAGAAGACCATAGTGTCAGCCTGACCACCTGAGTCTAAACCCATCTCTACCATTTTCCAATTATGGGACCTTAGGCAAGTTACTTAAACTCCCTGTGCCTCGTTTCTCTTATCTGTAAAATGGATTTATTAACATTACTCTCTTAAAAGAACTGTGAAAAGTTAAATGAATTAACTATGCATAAAGTGCTTAGAACAGTACAAAGCACATACTAAATATTATATAAGGCTTCCTATAATCACCGATATTTATACTATTGGTAAGACGTAAGTCAAATCAGATCAGCCCTCTGCTATAAAAGCCTCCAGTTGGGCCAACCCCGTGGCGCACTCAGGAGAGTGCAGTGCTGGGAGCGCAGTGACGCTCCCGCCGCGGGTTCGGATCCTATATAGGA
>NW_007816025.1:0-908 GCF_000696425.1 Galeopterus variegatus | reverse complement strand
GATCCAGCACTCTTCCCCCACCCACCCCTAATCTCACCCCAGCCATCCCCGCCCCTTCCCTGGCTTAGCTAGCTGCTCCATATTACTAGGCGCTGTCTCACACAGTCTTGTATGGGCACTGTCATGGTGGATTCGTCTCTGCATTGCTCACAATGCTCTCAGTGTTATTGCAGTTTCTTGATTGTTACGGTCCCACACCCTGCATCACGTGGCTACACCCATCCATTCCTCCTGCCACTTTGCCAGCTCTGCATCTGACCCGCTGCTCTGCGCCTCTGCATCTCCCTCTGGCCTCCATTCAAGGAGCCTGATTAGAGATCAGCCAGGTACTGGAACCTGCTCCAGATTACAGAGCAGGGAGATTCAGTCCCATAAAGACCTATACTTGAGAGTCATTACTGAGAAGATACGGCAGAATATACAGCCAACAACGATCTTATAGTTCTTAGTGGACCACACACAGAACTGAGTCAGCCACAGCTGCCGTGACTTTAAAGGGTGTCCATGAGATCCACGTGAGCGGCCTCTAAGGGTTTCTAATGGCACCCGGAGGAAGACTGCGTTGTGCAGCCCAGACTCTGCCCTTCTCACCTCACAAATGCATGTCACTGACCTCAAGGGATGAGTGAAGGGAAGTGAGGGAGAGACCAGATGAGTCTGCATTGCTGATAGACTGGAAGAGGGACAAGTCAACTCTCAGCTAAAGCATGCAGTTGGAGCAGGGGTCTCTGGGGACTTTTTCTCAAGTCACCACCTGCGCTCAGCACCTTGCCCCCCAGCTCCTTCTCTAACTGCTTTTCTGGAGGTGAAAGGCAGGTCCCTTCACTCCCTCTCATTGTTCCTCCCCCAGCCAGCACAAAAGGATGCACAGGAGTTGAGTAGTCTCTCAGCCTGGTGACCTCTGGTGC
>NW_007816024.1:0-908 GCF_000696425.1 Galeopterus variegatus | reverse complement strand
AAAAAAAAAAAAAAAAAAAAAAAAGACAATAAAGCAGAATCTTCAAAGTGCTATGGAAAAAGAATTTCAAACATAGGAGTACAAATGCTTATCAAATTCACCACAGACCACCACTACAAATTATCATTCAAACATGAGGACAAAATAAGGGCATTTCCCAACAAATCTTCTCTCCAAAAGAAATACCAGAGGAGAGTCTCCAGTATGAAGAAAGATAAACTGAGGGGAGAATGGCAGGATGTGAGGAACAATGTTGAGGAAAGAAATTTGTAAATCTGAATAAGTTTAATGATTGTTTTAAAATATTTTAAATAAAAATCTGTAACCAAAATTGTAGATGCTATCAACATGAGAGATACTGGGAAGAGAAATGGCAGGAGGTTCTCTTCTACTCTTAAGAGGAGGGATGCAAATACTGATTAATTCCAGATATTAGAAAAACAAATTAAAGTATGTGTATTAAAAATATAAAGAGTAACCATTAAAAAAAATCCAACTAACTTTTTATAATACTATTTCAAAGAAAAAATATCTTATATTGGATAATTACATTAATGAACTCACAAAGATACCACTTATAAACTTATACTAGACATGCAGTAAATCTAATAAAAATTTATTACTAAGTGACCTATTTCCTATGTGAGTGTGATGCTTCATGGGCTGCTGAGCAGACAGAAACAATCACCAGTTGTTCTGTGGACGAAGCATTTGTGTACCTCTACAAGTCAAAATTATTAAGAGTTTTAACTACTGAAATGATTATCTAAAAGCTTAATATTTACTTAGATACATGACTTAATTTAGTTAATTGGCATTAGTGATGGCTTTAAAATAATTTTGTTTTTAATTTCCTTTTGAGCAAATGCATAGTCACACATATTTTTAACCAAATATTAATTTCCCAC
>NW_007816023.1:0-908 GCF_000696425.1 Galeopterus variegatus | reverse complement strand
TTTGTCTAAAGATAACTTTTGAACAAAGGATCCAGTCACCCACTTATTAGCCGGATACATTCTCCGGTAAATTGCCTGGGAGGTGTTCGGAGCTCCCCGGGGCCTGCGGCTGGGGACCACGGCGCTGTGTCTTGGGGAGCTGTCTCCCGCTGGCAGGAGGTGGCAGTGGCGTGGCGGCAGGGGCACCCACACGGGTCGTGGGCTGGGAGCGGCACAATGGACCGGGAACAGCGGGGTGGGCATCTCCTCCCCAACTCCCAGAAGGCGTTCTGCCTCCTTCCGATTGTGATTCCTTCACAAGCCCCTTCCCATCCCATAATGAGAGCCACCAAGAAGCCCACGAATACGACTTCTGCCCCCCACTTGGAGTCCTCTTTGGGGCCCATCCTGCCATCGTATCGTTTCTGTGCCTTTCAGCTCCACGCCCCGTCCCCACTCCCAGGGCTGGAAAAGCCAGTGACACATGACGCTGCTCCTAGGGTCCCAGCCACAAAGCGCGGCCGTCCTGGAGCCCAGCATCAGGGACACCCGAGGTCACAGCAGCTGCAACATCCCAATTCTGTTGAACTGTACCCCAGGTTCCAATCAAGACTGCCAAGTGCAAAGACATTAGGGACCACAAGGTGTCACTGGGAGAAACTACACTACCCCAAAGGGAGACTGAGGGCGCTGTTCTCAGGAACAGGTGGAGGAGGACACAGGGGATCTTCACAAGTCACTAAGACCTTGTGTGCATCAAGCAGGCGCCTGCTTTTCTCAGCCCCGTCTGGAGCAGCGCAAAAGCGGCTGTGGCTTTGACCCTGGTCTGTTTCAGATCCTCCCGCGCATATGCACGGGCCAGGGCAGAAGCAGACGCTGTCCCTTCTGTCTGGTTCCCCTTCCCTCCGTTGTACACCCTATTAACTTTT
>NW_007816022.1:0-908 GCF_000696425.1 Galeopterus variegatus | reverse complement strand
AGCCAGGCGGGCGGGGAGCAGCCGGGCTTCGCCCCGCAAGTGGGGCTGGGCTGCTGGTGACTCACAGAGCTCGCAGCGTTGGGCCGGTCTGGTGCGCCTCACTTCATTTCTGCGCCGGTTCCGCTGGCTTTCCTGGCCTTTGTTGACTGGGCCGCTTGCCCATTCCCGCAGCCGGGTTTGGGTGCTCTCAGGAGTCCTCCTCTGTGTCGGCCCCAAAACCTCGAACCTGCTGCCGCTTGTTTGTCGATGCAGGATCGTTGTTGAAAGAATTATTCGCCTTTTGTTGATCTTGGAAGTGCAATTAATACTCTGGTATCACAGCGCACAGCTCTCAGGATCGCGCTGTCTCCTGGCACGGCCGCTCCAGACCCGTCGCCATCTTGGACCCCTTCCCTCTCCATCATTCCTATCCATTCCCTCGTCCCTAATCCCTACACCCTCTTGTCCCGGGTTCTAGCTTCTACCACCTACTTCTCAGTTTTAGACTTAAAAGATGCCTTCTTCTCTAACCCCTTAGACCCTTCCTCACAGGATCTGTTTGCCTTCACATGGACTGACCCCAACACTCGCCATTCAGAGCAGCTTATTTGGACTGTTTTACCCCAGGGATTCCCGGACAGCCCCCACCTCTTCGGCCAAGTGCTAGCCCAAGACCTCAAGCATTTTCACTCCTCCCATCCACAGTCGACTCTCCTACAATATGTAGATGACCTTTTGCTCTGTAGTCCCTTTTGGGCACAATCACAGGCCGACACTGCATCCCTTCTTACTTTCCTGACAGACAAAGGGTATCACATTTCGCCTTCTAAAGAGCACATCAAAAAGACAACTCTCCCATAACCCGAGTCAATTGTAAAGCGGACAATACAGCTCGAATGGCCACCACTGCAGGTCCTCTCACTCCAGAC
>NW_007816021.1:0-908 GCF_000696425.1 Galeopterus variegatus | reverse complement strand
AGGGGCTTAGGAGAATGAGAAACAGAGGGATGGAGAAACAGACTCAGTTCAAAAGATGCATATGTGAAAAAGCCAGGAATTCAGACCAGGTTCACACATCTATACATGTACAACATACTCTCTCACACACTGCTTAGCTGTCAGAAATGATGAGCCCATATTTGCATGGGGTGGCAGCTGTACACCTGGCCCAAGTTCAAAGAGCCAACTGTGGATAATTAGAGAGGAAACAGTGCACACCCACCAGCTGGAGCCAGGTCAGGATGGGTCCACCATACCATAGCCATCGGAAAGCTGATCAGAGAAGGCACAGAGGGACAGAGGAGGCTGGAGAGTGAAGGGGAAAAGAAGAAAGGATGGTGAATTAGAAACCAGACCAGCAGCTAAAACCAAAATACCTGTACAGACGTAATGTGGCGTGACAGAAGCCAGACACAGAGGAGTACAAACTGCATGATTCCATGTATACCAAGTCCTGGAACAGACAAAATTAATCTATGGTGACAGTAGTTACAATTGTCATTAACTTTGGTTGGGGGTATTTTCTGGAAAAAGGCACGAGGGAATCTTCATCCATGATAAAAATGTTCTTTATCTTGATTGGGGTGGTGGTTGCTCAAATGTATACATGAGGGTACTTCAAAAGTTCAAGGAAAGATTCATATTATCTTTTAATTCTATTTTTCCATGAACTTTTTTAAGTACCCTGTATGTAAACATTCATCCAGCTGTACATCTATGATTTTGTGCTTGACTGTATATGTTATGCTCAATAAAAAATTAAAAAAAAAAACACTTAGGCATTTGCAGTTGAGGGTGGGGGCAGACAGCTATAAATAAACTGATTGATGGCTTCAACTCTACAAAAGCTAAGGCACCTCTAAAGGTAAAGGTGCAGGTGAACCTGA
>NW_007816020.1:0-908 GCF_000696425.1 Galeopterus variegatus | reverse complement strand
GAAAAAAAAAGACGCTAGAGCTAAAGGTTGAAAAAGAAAAGGTTTTAGCTATACAAAGAAAACATACGCTAAACAGAGAACTCTAATGAGAACAGAAGCCTGAACCTGCTAGAGGAGTTTGAAGAATCATAAGGAAGATAATTTCCTGAATGCAAGGAAGGGGTAGGAGAGGAGATTAACAAGAGTTGGAGTTAATTGATATATCTCCTGAAGATTAATTCACAATAAGTTTTTCATTTGTAAATGATGAATACAAAGTTAAATTGTGCTTGGGAAAAATAAATTCAATCTATACTAACTGACTGACTTTCTCTGAAGGTCCCATGACCTGGAATTTTCTTTAAATTTGACTTTTAATTAACTAGTTATTTGATTATTGGGTTCTATAGACTCTGGTTTTCTTATCTGAAAATGATGTTTATTAATTTATGCTTCTTACAAGGATGACAAGAGAGGAATTAGAGAATAATTTTTGCCTAAATTAGGTGATAGTGTAGAAATGCTGGTCAGAACTCACTCCATCCTCATGACATTTGGAGCTGTGGCTTCAGTAGTTAACAATCTTCCCCCTGCACAGGTTGCTTAGCAACTGAGAAGGGGAAAAGAACATAATGCTATGCTTGTGTAAGATAAGAGGAATGATTGCAGCAATTCCAAAGATAAGCAACAGGAGGCTGTGAGGCACCTGGGAATCTTGCACTTCCTCAGCTTTTCTCTTTGGCATGGCTCCACTTTTGTCCCTAAATCCCTTATAAGCTTCAACTCCCCCACAACCCCCAGGTTGTGGAGAATGCAGCTGCACAGCACCATGATCTATAGTCCAATCCATTCCCTGTATGTAACCACCCATCAATCATCATCATCATCATTATCATTATCCATCATTATCAGCAGCAGCAGCAGCAGCA
>NW_007816019.1:0-908 GCF_000696425.1 Galeopterus variegatus | reverse complement strand
ATCAGATTGCACTGAAAATGTTCTTTTCCTCTTTGAGAGGAAAAGGCTTGGTGGAAATACATCCAAAGTGGTCCATTCCAGTAATAGTAACGATGACCATTTGTGGGGCCTGAGGGCAGAGGGAGGTTAATATATTCCAGGCACAGTGCCGAGCGCTTTACAATACACACACACTTAATCTTCACAATAACTGAGTGAATAATGGCCATTTTGCAGATGATAGAACTGAGAATTAAACATACCATATGACTCACCAAAGTTTATGAGATTAATAAATTGTGGAGCTAGAATTTCTCTTCAGGTTTGTTTGACTGCAAAAGATGTGGATGAACCACAAGACTCTACTGCCTTAATAAAAGGTACTGTAAGATTTTGAAAATTTCTTTCGGAGTTCCTATACGAGGGAGTACCTCATGTGATTTATCGTTGGCATTATATTTGCCAAGTCTTTGGAGGCAAGGCACTGCGCTGATCCTGGGTGGTGGTTTTTGTTTTTGCGTTGATGTCATTGTTGTTTTCTTCTTTCAAAGTACAAGGGTGATGAAAGCCCTATTCTCTAATCAGCTGGCTTGTCTTAAATCTATGGCAGCATTTTCATTAGCCAGTATGAAAGGTCTGTAGAGCCGCCCCACTCTTCCCATTGCTACTGCCCAAGGTAATGACTCCTACCATTTTAGTCCACCAGGGGGCACACAAGGACTGTCGCATGAGCAGAGTCCTTCTCCCTTTGCCGTGTTGTGTGGTGCAACAACCAGTGGAAAAATAGTCAAAGTAAACTCCCAGAGGACAACATGGGATTAAGAAATCTTCATTTGAGCTCTAGTTCCAACATGTTTAGCTGTCAGACGTTATAACTTCCCCTCTCTGGGACTCAGTTACCTAATCTGTAGTATGAGAAGGGGTTAGAC
>NW_007816018.1:0-908 GCF_000696425.1 Galeopterus variegatus | reverse complement strand
GAACAGTCTTGCAAACTTTGCCAACAGTAACTCAGACTTGAGGCCAGTCACTTTCTGTTTTTGACGATCAATACCTGGCTTCCCAGCACTTCAGTGAGATGCTGCTGCCGTGGCATGGGTGGAGGTTAGAGCAGGTGCAGCCTCAATGATCCATTCCTGACCAGTCAGCGAAGGTGGAAGTAACTGGGATAGTGGTGTGGGAAGCCAGGAACTAAACAGGAGACTGGCCACATGTTAAAACATGTGTCTCTCTTACAGCATCAGGATGGGGAGTGGTGGGAAGGATGTTAGGGAGAAGGAAGCCAGGATCAGATGAGGGTGGTTGGCTTTGTCCCTCATCACCCCAGGGCTGGCTCACTTCTTGGACCATCCAATTTATCTTCATTTTTTGGGCAGTTGGCATTTGCCTGCAGCAAGGCATTCCTCAAATGATAATGATGGAAGAAAGTCTTGTATGTACATTAGGATACTCAGCCACAGCCCTTGTTTCTTAATACACATAAGTAAAGACATCTTAAACTCCCCATTTAGCATAAAGCAACATACTGTGTCCTGACTGAAGACAGTAACTGTTGGGTTCTTTTTGCCTGGCTAATTTCAATGCAATGTATTTCTTCAGAGAATTAGCAGCCTCGTTTCTAAAAAAGAGAATAGTAAAAGAAGAGCAGGTGGTGAGCCTATGACTTCAGCAAGGAACTGGCTGTCAAATTTAGAAGAATCATCTGCAGGTTACAGGTTCCTTCTGAAAGGATCGGCAATAACTGATAGTTATTCATCCACTTTATTCATCTGGTTGGGTTATGTTCCTTGGTGACATTTTTACCTTGGTTTTAGAAACTGCAGAGTGTTCCAAGAGTGAATTCCTTATTCAAAAAAAAAAATTTAAATCAACTTTTGCTTCAATTTGG
>NW_007816017.1:0-908 GCF_000696425.1 Galeopterus variegatus | reverse complement strand
GACTTACTAGAAGAAACCACAATGCCAGCAAACTTTGGATGCTGTGGTCTGCATGTACATATGACCCTCAGTTAATTGCTGATCTCCTGTACCCTTCTCCCAGTCTCTTTCATACCAGCAAATGAATTCTATGCCTAGATCCTTTCTTTCCCTACTTTGTGTTATATTTCCTCAAGAAACTAGCATGCTGTCCTAGTTATAAGATAATGATGATTATTGCTAACAACTATCAAGTAAACTTGCTTTATACAGAGTAGAATCATACTTTCACAGTGAAAAATTACTTCAATAGACATTTAGTAAATCCCCTTTATGACATAATTTTAACAAAAAATATTAGAGCACATAATTAGAATTAGGTAAATATATATTATTACTTGAAATTAAAACCTTCTTTTATCTGTTTAGTTTTATTTATTTATTTATTTATTTATTTATTTTTTTTGTCTTTTGTCTTTTTTCCATGTCCGGCAACGGATCGCAACCCTCAGTGTTGCCCCCGTACCGGACCGGGGACCGGCAACGGGATCGCAAGCCTTGGTGTTGCTCCCGCGCCTCGCTCAACCAGTGAGCGGGAACCGGTCTATATGTGGGATCCGAACCCTTGGACGGGAGCGCCGCCGCACTTCCGAAGCGGCACACTGTCCAGTGCGCCACCGGGCCGGCCCTATCTGTTTAGTTTTAAATGGTTTAGCATTTCTCTCTCTTTTTTTTTTTTTGCATAAGCAATCCAAGGAAAAATAAGCAAATGAAAGGTTTAGAAAAACGAAAAGATTTAAAATTTTATCTTAGAGACTTAGAAAATTTTATTAAAGTAGTCTCTTAATATTATAACATAGTAAATCGGGTTTTAAAAAAGAAAAACAATTAAAATCATAAGGCTTATACACATATAAAAAATAAAATAA
>NW_007816016.1:0-908 GCF_000696425.1 Galeopterus variegatus | reverse complement strand
ATTATCTGCTGAGTCTGAAGATGAAAGTAAAAGGATAAAAGATTTGAGGAGTAAATGAAAAACAAATGTGGAGGGGAATGGAAGAGGTACATAAGGGCACACAGAAGATTTTTCTGAGCAATCTGAAGTACTGGCTTTTATTGGAAACCATGAATTCGTAAGGTAGCCAATCTGCAGGACTGTGGGATTCTCTCTAGTAGGACTCAGAAACAACTATTGTTCGGAAACACAGAAAGTGAGCTGTTGGATTGATATAGCTGAGATTACTTTTTATACGTGTGTGATGAAATGATGAGGGACAGTGAAGTAATCAATTAGATAATAGCATATTTAAAGAGATGGCCATAGGATCTGAGGTGTATAGGACATGGTGAGATTGGTGACTGCTGTGGGTTGAATTGTATCCCCCAAATGTTTATGTATTAATCCCCATTGTAACAGTGTTGAGAGTGGGAAATCCCATGATGGTAATTGAAAGGTGGGCCTTGGGGCCGGCCCGGTGGTGCACTGGAGAGTGCGCCGCTTGGGAGCGTGGTGGCGCTCCCACCGAGGGTTCGGATCCCATGTGGAGACCGGTTCCCGCTCACTGGCTGAGCACGGTGCGGGCGCAAAACCGAGGGTTGCGATCCCGTTGCCGGTCAGTAAAAAAGACAAAAAGGAAAAAAAATTAAAAAAAAAATAAATAAAAAAATAAAGAAAGATGGGCCTTTAAGAGAGAGCAGGTTAGCTTTCTCTTGCTCAAGCCATTTGCCATGTGATACCCTGCATCGCTGTAGAGACAGCACCAACCAGGCCCTCACCAGATGTGCCCCCAGACCGTGAACTTCCCAGCTTCCCAAACTGTAAACAATAAATATTGTTTCCTTACAAGTTACACAGTTTCTGGTACTTCTGTTATAAGCAACAGG
>NW_007816015.1:0-908 GCF_000696425.1 Galeopterus variegatus | reverse complement strand
TCTAGAAGATAATCAAAACTAATCTAGGTTTAACTTGTGCTCTTAATCTGGTATATTTTTAGACATGGTAAAAGTAAAATTTAGAATATTAGCAGCAATCAAGTTTCCAGTTTAACAAGAAGACTCACTTCCCATTATCACTTTAAGACAAGCATCAAAGAAACAATGTCTTTGTTCTTAGGAAAATATGAGCATCTAATAATCTCTAAACAAGAAAACTAATTTTATTAGTTTTATTGTAACTCACTTATTTACAAAGTGAGTTTGGGTTTATCCCCTAGAAATGCTTAATTACAGACTGATGTCCCCTGACCAATTTTTATGCAAATTAATTAAATTTAAAGCGTTAACTTGAACCAAACTTAAGAAAAAGTTTTGGATTATCTGTTCTATTGTTCCATTCCCATTAGTATGGATGACTGAGTTCACTGTATGAAAAATACATATATAAACTGTGGAATTCTTTGTGTTCTTTTGTTTCCTCTATCAGGAGGGATTAAGGCAGAAGACAGGGGAGGGAATTAAAGTAGGCCAAATGTGGAGAAGCGAACATAAAGCTTGCCCCCATGGGGCCAAGAAAGCAAGATGGAATGTGTGACATCTGAGTGCACTGAGGAGAAAGGCGGATGGGCTAAGACTCCTAGAGTCGTCATCGACACACAGCAGGCTTGCGTGCGGGGCAGGGGACTCACACGTACCTTGTCTTTGCGAAATATGCCAAATTCTGGCTTGGCTCAGGAATGAACGAACACAATCATTCTTGAATTTCCTGGCTCGGCATCTCATTTCTTCCCCCCATTTTTCACTAACTTTATTTTAGGAAAATGAGAAAGAAGAAAAAAAATGTATTTCTATTTCAAGAAAAGATTACCAAAATATATAAAGCACACAAGTGAAATAGATCAGAC
>NW_007816014.1:0-908 GCF_000696425.1 Galeopterus variegatus | reverse complement strand
AATTGCTTTTGTGTGTTCTGCAGTTTGTGAAGCAGGCTGGTGGCAGAGAGCTCCAGTCTAATAATAGAGCATGTTTATTCTGATGGCAGCTGCTCAGTTTCAGTGTTTCTTTGGACTTTGCTGGTAGAAGTTGAGTTTTGGAGTTTCTCTTTGTATTGCTTAGCTCTCAGAGGTGTGTGTACTGAATAAAGACTAGTCCTACTTCAGCCAAAGCTCCAAGGGACTTATTGCTGTTACCTAGCTCATAGACCTGCACATGGGTGGTTTGTGAACAGGCTCATGGGTCTGTGAGCTCCAGACCCTAGCCCTAGCTCTACAACTATCCAAATGCTTTTTGGAAAAGTTACTATGAACAGATCTAGCAGTCTTCACATTTGAAATACATATAATCTATCAAGAGGCCCACGTGGGTACCTATAAAATGACTTCCAAAATAACCAACTATCCATTTTTAAATATGACCTCTGAAATAAAACCATTTTATACTACTCTTATACAGATTTCTTTTCCTCTTTGCCAACTCCTTCCATTCCTTCTACTTCATCACAGCCAAAAACCAACTCACAATTTAAAAATTAGTTTTGCTGTTTAGAGGATTTTTGATCCAGAATGATCTGAACACTTATTGAATCCTTTTACTTTGCTTGCATTTATCCCCCCAAAATAACGCCAGCCTCAAAATATATTTATAGGGTTAGAAGTCAAGACAATGCCTATGGGATGGAGCACTAGGACCAGTAATGTAGAAAGAGGCCTAAGGGCAGGGGAGGAGGGGGGGTCTGTGTTGCTGGTAATGTCCAGTTTCCTGATGGGTGCTAGATGGATGAATGTTTTCTGTTTGTGAAAATATATCAGTATGCTTGAACATAATTCATTTACTTTTATGTATATTTAAAATATTTAAAAAT
>NW_007816013.1:0-908 GCF_000696425.1 Galeopterus variegatus | reverse complement strand
GTTCCAGGTGGGCACGGTCTGCCCAACTGGTCATACAAACATGCCAGCTGCCACCTGAGAATGCAGGAACTCACCGCCACCACCGCCGCCGCCGTAGTATTCAAAGCATAAATTCCAACATTTCAGATATGCAAAGCTAAAAAATTCTAGAAGTCTCTTTCACGGGTAACAAAAGAAGTCCTCCCTTTCTGAGCTTCCAGAACCCAGGTTCTTCCTTCCCTGGCAAACTGAGGGAAATGTCTCTCCAACTGCTTCCATCCTGGCCTGATGTCTTTAATTCTGCCTGGGAAATTGTGCTGTTCCTCTATATAAAAGCAGATAAGAATTTAAAATGGATTTGAACACCTCATAACGTGCGCTATCTGCTTCTGTAGAATTGCTTGCTTAACCTAAGTAACTCCATTTTGCCCCCGTCTGACCTGCAGACTAACACCCTTCTGCATGAGAAATCATTGACCTTCTTATAGAAACAAAAACCGTTGCATAGAAACAGGAGCCATACACAGTGAACGATTACATAGGAATAGGAACCACACACAATGAAAACCTGTGCGCTTGATTGCTCGAAGAGCTCATTCTTGGCTTCTGTAACTGAGCTCCCCAGCTTGCTTTGTGCACCTGGACAAACCTGTGTGCCAACGGGAGGTGCTTTTTGCTTTTAGAAAACCCCACAAGACCAAGGCCCAGGGCCGGTCTCCCTTGGTTGCTCCTTGAGAGATGGTCGCTGGGCACCTGGAGTGAATAAACTCCCTTTTGTGCACAAGTGGCGTGTGAGCGCATTCTTGCGGGAGGGCACCTCGCAGCAGAACAAATATCTCCACCCAACCATCATCGCTCTTTCATGACACATTCACTTCATAAATGTGTTGATCATTTGATGGGCTCAAGGCTCTTTTTGTGACAGGAGG
>NW_007816012.1:0-908 GCF_000696425.1 Galeopterus variegatus | reverse complement strand
GTTTTAAATTATAAATTCAGTTTTCTTAAAGGCTATAGGGCTGTGCAAGTTATTTATTCTCAGTTATGTATAGCAGTTTTTGTTTTTAGAGGAATTTTTTCTTTTTATGTAAATTGTCAAATTTATGTGTTTAGAGTTTCTCACAATGTTCCTTTATTATCTGAGTGATGTCTGTAGTAATATTTCCCGTTTCATTCTTGGTATTCATAATTTCTCTCCTCTCACTTTTTTCTCTATTTTTTTGAGAGAGTTTTATTAATTTCATCGATTTTTTTCAAAGGAATTATCTCCTCCTTGGAAAGTTTTTCTGTATACTTTTTTTCGGGTTTTGTTTAAATTGAGTTCTACTCCTTTATTAATTTCTTTTTTCTGCTTGTTTGAGGTTTATTTCACTTTTTTCTGGGTTATTGAGCAGAGAGCTTAAATGATTAATTTAATATTTTTTCTCCTTTGTAATGCACTTTCTCCTATAAATTGTCCTTTCAACAGTGCCTTAGCTGTTGTGTCACACAAATTTTGAGATGCTGTATGTTCATTTTCATTCAGTTTATTATTATTTTTTTTAATTTCCCTTGTGACTCCTTGTTTTACCAATGGATTATTTAGAGGTAAGATGGGTGGCTTCAATGTTTCTGTGTATTCTCCTATTTTAATGTTATAGATTTCTAGTTTAATTCCATTGAATTCAGAGAACACATCCTATATGGTTTCAATTCTTTTGTTCATTTATGTTTGAGTTTTGGCCCATGATGTAGTCTATTTTGGTTTATCATTTGTGGGTACTTGTAAAAAATATATTCTTCTCTTAATATATTCTTCTGTTATTTAACCTATTATGCTGATTAGATACTGTTGGTTGATGGTATAGTTGCATTGTTTTATATCTGTGTGTATCTTCTGTTTAATTG
>NW_007816011.1:0-908 GCF_000696425.1 Galeopterus variegatus | reverse complement strand
AAAGACTTAATATTGTGAAGATACTGATACCACACAAAACAATCTGTAGATTTAATGCCATCCCTACAAAAATACTGATGATTTTTCTAGAAATAGAAAAATCCATCCTAAAATTCATGCAAAATCTCAAGGGACTATGAATAGCTAAAACAATCTTGAAAAAGAGGAACAATGTTGGAGGTCTCACACTTCCTGATTTCAAAATTTACTATAAAGTTACAGTAATCAAAATGGTGTGGGACTGGCATAAAGATAGACACAAAGACCAGTGGAACAGAATAGATAACCCAGAAATAAATCCTCACATATATGGTCAAGTGATTTTCAACAAAGGTTTCCAGACTATTCAATGGGTAAACAATGGTTTTTTCAACAAATGAGGTTGGAAAGACAGCTACATGCAAAAGAATGCAGTTGGATTCTTACTTTACACCATATACAAAAGTTAACTCAAAATGGACCAAGGACTTAAAGGCAAAACCCAAAACTATAAAGCCTTTAGAAGAAAATATAGAGGAAATCTTCATGAGATTGGATTTGGTAATGATTTTGGGGGGGTTATGACACCAAAATCCCAACTAACAAAAGAAATAAAAGATCACTTGGACTACATCAAAATTAATAACTTTTATGCATCAAAAGACACTATCAGCAGAGTGAAACAACAACCCACAGAATAGGAGACAATTTTGCAAACCATATATCTGATAGGTATTAATATTCAGAATATACAGCAGCTCAACAACAACCCACAAATTCAATGTAAAAAGGATTTTAGTTGACATTTCCTCAAAAAAAAAAAAAAGTATGTGTATACACACACACACACAATGGCTAAAAAGCAATGAAAAGATGCTCAACATTACTAATCACTTGCATTAGAGAAATGCAAATCAAAACCACAATGA
>NW_007816010.1:0-908 GCF_000696425.1 Galeopterus variegatus | reverse complement strand
ACTGCCTGACACTTAGGAGGCACTGAATGAATATTTGTTGAGTGACTTAATAACTTTTCAGAGCCTTTAATAGCTTTTTATTCATTGTAAATTTCCAGGAAAGGAATGCTATACATAGCTTCCCAAACAGTTTTGACTAGGGAACTCTCTTTCTTTTCTTTTTTTCCCACTCAAAATACTTAGTAAAAATAATGTTCCTTGGCAAAGATTTAGAAAAATACCATTGAAAGGCCCACTAAATCAATTATTAGAGCATCTTCTTATAATTCTTATAAAATACAGCAAGAAAGAGAAAATTAAAAATTTGGGGGGCCATTGATATATCTTGGGCCATTGATAATATTTGTCTTTCTGGCCAAATAAAATGACATGTGTACTTTGATATGTGTGACATCACCCATAGCCCATATGATTTATCTTAGTAGTTTAAAATTAGTGCTTTGAAATATAGAAATCTGGACAAATCTAGATTTTTAAAATAGGTATTAGCAAGAGAACACACCATTTTCTAGTGTATTATATTTTCCAAGAGCACCTACAGAGCCATGCTCTCTGAGACAGTGGACACTGTTGAGGGAACCTAAGATTTTACACCTCTTGCCCTAAATACCATTAGGTACCCCTCTCCTCTTTTTAACAACTTTATTCATATATAATTCACATACGGTTCAGTGGTTTTTAGTTTATTTACAGAGTTGTGCGACTATCACCAGAATCTCATTTTAGAACATTTTCATCCTCCCAAAGTGAAAATCCATACACATTGGCAATCACTTCTCTTCCCTCCAACCCCTGGTAACTACTAAACTACTTTCTGTCACTGTAGATTTGCTTATTTGGGACATTGCATATAAATGGCATCATACAATATGTCATTGGCTCCTTTCACTTAGCATGTATTTTGGGTT
>NW_007816009.1:0-908 GCF_000696425.1 Galeopterus variegatus | reverse complement strand
GTGGAGCAACCGTAGCACTTGTACCACTGGTGGGAATGTAAAATGCTATAACCACTTTGGAAAACATTTGGCAGTTTCTTAAAAAGTTAAATGTACACCTACTGTATTGATCCAGCCATTGCACACCTAGGGATTTGCCCAAGAGAAAGCATAGCATATATCCATATAAAGACTGTCCATAAATGTTCCTAGCCACTTTACTTGTAATAGCCCAACACTGGAAATAGCCTAAATGTCCACCAGCAGGTGAATGGATAAACAAACTTGTGATGTATCCACACAATGGAATATTACTCATTAGTAAAACAGAATGTATTATTTTATTATTATTATTATTTTGTGTGTGTGTGGCTGGCTAGTACAGGGATCTGAACCCTTGACCAGAATGTCCTATTGCTACATGCCTTATCTTGGATGCATCTCAAAATAATTATGCTGGGTGAAAGATGCCTGACCAAAAAAAAAAAAAAAGAGGACATATTATATGATCCCATTTATATAAAACTCTAAATCCAAACTAATTTCTAGAGACAGAGAGCAGATCACTGTTTGACCAAGGATGTGGGGGGAAGAGGAAAGGAGAGGCTTGAGAAAGGATGACAAAGGGCATGAGGAAACTTTTGGGGGTGATGGGTATGTCCACTGGGTATCGTGTCACCTTCAATTAGAAATAAAGCTGTGACACAATCTCTCTCTGTGTTGGATATCTTTAATTACATTTAAACCTATTTCCTTTTCCTTAAGCCAGGTGTCAGGAAGTTGGATTACTAAGATGGGCTGTTAAACAAGTGGGTCTCCAGGAAGCTTGTAACAAGGCCCGAGCCTCCCAGCCACCTTCGTAGCCCATTTTTCACCAGCACACTTCCTTACTGGGAAGGAATAAATAGATTCCATTTTGTCTCTTTTTT
>NW_007816008.1:0-908 GCF_000696425.1 Galeopterus variegatus | reverse complement strand
TCTGTTGATTTTTTCATTTGCTGTGAAGAAGCTTTTTAGTTTGATATAATCCCATTTTCTTATTTTTTTTCTTTTGTTACTTGTGCTTTTGGGGTCTTATTCATGGAGTCTTTGCCCTTTCCTACATCCTGACATGGTTCCTCTGTATTCTTCTAGAATTTTTATAGTTTCAGGTACAAGACTGAACCAAGAAGAAATACAAAACCTGAACAGACCAATAACAAGCAATGAGATTGACACAGTAATCAATAGTCTCCCAACAAAGAAAAGCATAAGACCAGATGGCTTCACAGCTGAATTCTACCAGACCTTTAAAGAATTAATAACAATCCTTTTCAAACTAGTCCAAAAAATTGAAACAGGAGCCATTCTCCCAAATTCTTTCTATATGGCCAATACCACTCTGATACCAAAACCAAACAAAAACACACAAAAAAAGAAAGCTGCAAGTCAATATTCTTGATGAACATTGATGCAAAAATCCACAACAACATATTAGCAAACATAATACAACAGCACATCAAAAAGATTATAGACCACGATCAAGTGAGATTCATCTCAAGTATGCAAGAATGGTTCAATATATTCAAGTCAAAAATTGTGATACATTACATTAACAAAAGCAAGGATAAAAATCGTATGTCTCAATGGATGCAGAAAAAAAAATTTTTAATGTTTTTTAAAGGCCCTCAACAAATTAGGTATAGAAGGAAAGTATCTCAACACTATAAAATGCATGTATGACAAACCCACTACCAACATCATCCTGAAAGGGGAAAAACTAAAAACTTTGCCTTTAATAACAGGAACAAGACAATGATGGCCATTCTCACCTCTCCTACTCAACATAGTATTGGAAGTATTAGACAAAGCAATCAGGCAAGAGAAAGAAATAAAGGGCATCCAAA
>NW_007816007.1:0-908 GCF_000696425.1 Galeopterus variegatus | reverse complement strand
AAGGATGGTTCAACATACACAACTCAGTAATGTGGTACTCCACATCAAAAAAATGAAGGACATAAACCATATGATCATCTCAATAGATGTAGAAAAAGCATTTGACAAAATTCAACATTCCTTTATGAGAGACTCAACAAATTACATATAGAAGGAAAATATCTGAGCACAATAAAAGCCATATATGACAACCCATTGCCAACATCATCCTGAATGGGGAAAAACTATAAGCTTTTCCTCTAAGCATAGGAACAAGACAAGAATGCCCATTCTCACCACTCCTATTCAACATAGTATTTGAAGTATTAGCCAAAGCAATCAGGCAAGAGAAAGAAATAAAGGGCATCCAAACTGAAAATGACAAAATCAACTTGTCTCTGTTTGCAGATGATGTGATCATATATATAGAAAAACCATAACCTCTACCAAAAAATTGTGAGAGCCGATAAATGAATTTAGTAAAGTTGTGGGATACAAAATCAGTGCACAAAAATCAGTAGTGATCTTATACACCAACAACAAACAAACAGAAAAAGAAATCAAGTAAGCAAGCCCATTTACAATAGCTACCGAAAGAATAAAATACCTAGGAAGAAATTTCACCAAAAGAATAAAATACCAAGGAAGAAATCTCACCGAAGAGGTGAAAGATCTCTAAAATAAGAATGACAAAATTCTGCTGAAAAAAATTAAAGAGAACACCAAAAGATGAAAAGACATTCCTTGTTCATGGATAGGAAGAATTAATGTGGTGAAAATGTCCATCCTATACAAAGCAACCCACAGATTCCAATGCAATCTCCAACAAAATATCAATGCCATTCTTCACAGAAACAAGAAAAAAAAAATCCTAGCATTCATATAGAATGACAAAAGATACTGAATAGCCAAAACAACCCTGAGCAAAA
>NW_007816006.1:0-908 GCF_000696425.1 Galeopterus variegatus | reverse complement strand
AAAAAAAAAATGAAAGTGAACATCCTGTGACAAAAACTGATATATTAAAATGAAGACTTATTATTTTGTATTTATATTTGATAGGCAATCAAAATCCACTAAAGCTTGTCATTTTACTGTTTCTAATAAATCCCATTTTAATTATTGTTTCTGTGTATATTCTGTACTCTGTTCCTCCTATTTAAAATGTCTATCTTCTTTATTCCTACCCAAAGACTTCTCATTTTTTTCATGCTATGCCCATGTTCTCCCTCTTCCAAGACAAGTATTTTTTTTTTTCTTTAAATATGACCTCTACTGATTTTACTCCTTTCTAAAAAAAAATCACCTCAGCTTCCAGGTTCAAAGTCTAAGCTCAAATTTCACTTTCAAAATTATATTTCTTTTTGCTTAGGAATCTGATGATTTCTATAGTGGCCGGTAAAGCAAAAACAAACAATACAAAAGGCATGTTGACAAATGTTAGTAAAATGAGCAAACTCTGAAATTGTGTGTAGGAGGATAAATCGATATAGTGAATAGCATAGCCAAGTGGCAAAAAGAAACTGACACTCTAAAACAAATGGTTTATATATTCAAAACCTTACAAAATTTGCTAATTTATAAATAAAGGATAATTTTAATGCTCATATATCCATTCACAGAGGTTCACAGTTTCTGGGAGGACCAACATATGTTCAGATTATGGGCAAATATAAAGAAACATTACAGGGTGAACATTAATGTAATAGGAGTTATACAAGGGTGCTATGGTGCCTCTCCCAATTTAGGGAAATAAGTGATGCCTTCCTTGAAGAGAATGAACCAAATATTGTTAGAATATTTAGGTACTGGTATCAGGCTGAAAATACAGCCAGGTGCCTTAGCATGGAGGTGGTTCATATCTGGTCTAATGCCCTGTTTTTTTT
>NW_007816005.1:0-908 GCF_000696425.1 Galeopterus variegatus | reverse complement strand
GGTACTCTGGAGAATTGTGACAATAACCCCCAAGTTCAAGGTCTTGCCTATCCCATGAAACGTATTTTTCCAAAATTACGCCCTTCCAGTTAGGTAAGAATGAATTGGAATGACCTGGCAGCAAAATTGCAAAGTGGAAACCAGCTCACATATTTCATTTTAGACTGAGTTCCAGATCACACAGTTTTTGAGTGTTGAGCTAGCACTAAAACCATTGCTACCAGCCTTGCCTTCCGAGTTTTAATAAGGTTTGGAAATTTTAAAATATAATAAAGGTCGTATCATTTCAGACCTCAGTCTAGTGGAATACACAGCTCAAGAATGCGGTATTAAAATAACCCCTAACATTACTTTGCGTCTTGCTATGTGTCAGGCAACAGGCTAAATTCCTTCCTTGCTTTATTACCTCGTTTAATCCTCCTGGCCACACTCTTGGGTGAATGCCATTACTAGCCACATAATAAAGGATGCTGTACCTGTGATTTAGGAAAGGTTAGGTCATACATGTGGATGTTAAATAACATATCTGGGACACATAGACAGCTCTTGCCCACCCAAGAGACAGTCCTCTTAAACCACAATTCTGGACTGTCTTTCTGTCTTTTATAATTTTTCATCATACCATAAAGGGAACAGCATATTCCATGTATATTTCTGGTTCCTTCTGGTTCCCAAATGGTCCAATTTGGGATCATTCCAGAAGGATTTGGAGACTTTGTGGAGAGTTTGCCAACAGCAGGAGATATTTCACAATAAGAATACATTAGACCCGCTTTGCTTTATTGTTAAGTGTTTCGAGTCTCAAATTTAGCCTGTGCAAGTTAAAACTTGTAGCTTTTTTAGATAGTAACTGGAATTATAAAACTGCATCTGGGGGTTGTGTGACATGCTGGTTTAATTAGCTAACA
>NW_007816004.1:0-908 GCF_000696425.1 Galeopterus variegatus | reverse complement strand
AGAAAAACAGAACAATGTAATAAAACTAATATTTAAAAAGAAAAAATTTTAAAAACAATTTAAAAAACTAATATTTAAAAATATAATCCAAGAAACCATTCAGAAAATTATAATTAATCTAAATCCACATACTAAATGGGCCCACCAGGTACTGAGAAAATTCATCCAGAATGTTCAACCTCCAGATATATCCTAGTAAAATCATTAGACTTTAAAGATAAAACCATCAGCTCTCCAGGAAGGAAAAAGACCAAAACTCTTACAGTGGCAAAATAATTCAGCTAGCATCAGACTTCTCAGGAGCAACATACAAGCCAAGGCGAGAAGCAAGAAGCATTTGCAAGAAACTCAAGGGAGAAAAAATGTGAACCAAGGATTTTTTATCTAGTTAAGCTGTTCTTCAATATCCCGGCCAACAAATAAAAAAGAAAAGAAAAGAAGTTTTACACATGCAAGAACTTGGAGAGTCCTGTATTTACAAGCCATCTTGAAGAATCTACTGAAGGATGAGTTTTATCCAACCAAGATATAACTGAAGAAATTTAGGTAAAGGGAGTAATAGTAAGAACTTAATATGTTGAATTTTAGATTTAAGACTAAAACAAATGTAGAGACAAGAACATAAGAATACTATAAACTGTCATATGTTCTAATTAAGTAAAAATAATACGAATAAAAAGTGGAAAAGAAGGAAGAGGGAAAGTGGAAAGGAGAATAAATTCACTGATTGTTGTACAGAAGCAGTTCTCAAGCATTTTGGCCTCTGAAATCTATTACACTTCTAAAATTTTTGAGGACCTCAGAAAGTTTTTTTTTATGTGAGTTATATCTATCAATATTTGCCATTTTAGAAATTACAGCTGAGAAGTTTTTCAAATATTTATTTATTTTAAAATAACACGGTAACA
>NW_007816003.1:0-908 GCF_000696425.1 Galeopterus variegatus | reverse complement strand
AGCTGGATGGTGGGATATTACTGAGGCGTTAACGAGATTTCACCATGTCAGCAAGGCAGGCGGCACACTCTTCTGGCAATGCTCTTCCTCAAGCCCAATCTACCTCTCATGTCCATTCTATTTCAATCCTATATCAGCTCTGATCTGGTAAGTCTCAAATAGTCGTGTCCTTCATGTGTACAGTCTAGTTATCGGTCATGGCTCACAGATACCTCTATCAAGTATGCCTCTGAGCTTCCCTCTGTTCAGCTCCTTCTTCTCCAATGCCCCATCCTACAGCTTCTAGTTACTTCAGCATGAACTGTAGGGGGTGGTGCAAATAAACACAATACATACTCTCTCTGCTTTGATGTAATACACTGCATATTTAGAAAGTCAAGCTGAACATGTCATAGTGACTGAACTAGTTATGTGCTTTCTCTTTATAATGCAATGCAACAAAGCCTTTTTCTGCCTCATCCTTTGACAGTCAGTATCTGAAAGAAGAATCCATTTATTGAGTCATGCTTGATTAATTTATTTTTTAGAACAAAATTAATAAACTTATATCGAAAATGTTCTTTTATTCTAATTCAGAACAAAGTTATTATTTTTTTTTCCTTTTTGTCTTTTTTACTGACTGGTAATGGGATCGCAACCCTCGGTGTCGCGCCCGCACCGGGGACCGGCAACGGGATCGCAACCCTCGGTGTTGCGCATGCACCACGCTCAGCCAGTGAGCGGGAACCGGTCTCCACATGGGATCCAAACCCTAGGCAGGAGTGCCAATGCGCTCCGAAGTGGCGCACTCTCCAGTGCGACATGTGGCCGGCCCCAAAACAAAGTTATTTTTAAACAATCCTCTTACTTTTAGCTATCTTCTAATCCTCAGCCATAGAATCAGAAACTCCCCAGAAACTCCCAAACAT
>NW_007816002.1:0-908 GCF_000696425.1 Galeopterus variegatus | reverse complement strand
TAGAATAGAGAATCCAGAAATCAACCCACACACTTACTGCCATCTGATCTTTGACAAAGGCTCCAAGCCTATTCACTGGGGAAGGGACTGCCTCTTCAGCAAATAGTACTGGGATAACTGGATATCCATATGCAGGAGAATGAAACTAGACCCATACCTCTCACCATATACTAAAATCAACTCAAAATGGATTAAGGATTTAAATATACACCCTGAAACAATAAAACTTCTTTTTTTAAAAAATTATTTTTATTATTTTTATTTTGTCAATATACAATGTAGTTAGTTATTGTGTCCCATCACCAAAACCTCCCTCCCTCCTCCCTCTCCCCCCTCCCACCCAGATGTGTCCCCTCCATTTTCTTGTTGTAAGAGCTTCAAAAAAAAAGTTGAGGTTGTTAAATCTTCTTCTCCCCACCCCCCCGGTTTTTTTTTGTTGTTGTTGATGTTGTTGTTGTTGCTGTTTGTTTGTTTTTGTGTGAGTGTGTGTGAGAGTGTGTGTGTGTGTATGTGTGTGTGTGTGTGTGTGTATGTATGTGTGTGAATTGATTCATTCACCTTTAGCTCCCTCCAATAAGTGAAAACATGTGGTATTTCTTTTTCACTGCCTGACTCGTTTCACTTAATATTATTAGGTAAGGAAAACATAGGAGAAACACTTCAGGAAATAGGACTGGAGACAGACTTCATGAATACGACCCCAAAAGCATGGGCAACCAAAGGAAAAATAAACAAATGGGATTATATCAAACTAAAAAGCTTCTGCACAGCAAAAGAAACAATTAACAGAGGTAAAAGACAACCAACAGAGTGGGAGAAAATATTTGCAAAATATACATCAGACACAAGATTAATATCTAGAATATACAAGGAACTCAAACAACTTTACAAGAAAAAAACAAGCAACC
>NW_007816001.1:0-908 GCF_000696425.1 Galeopterus variegatus | reverse complement strand
TAAGACTTAAATTATTTTAATTAAGTTGTTATATTTTACATTTTAAATATTCTTCATGAAAGATTGCATAAGCTTTTACAACCACATTGTGCACATATTTATGTATTGTGGAAAAATGTTTTTATCCTTGAAATTTTAATATTTCATCCGGTTAGGTCTACATATTACTCAGCTTTCATAAAATTTTCCTGGAACTCAGACTTGACGCTAAGTAAATATTCTACCTTCAGTGCTTTACTGTACTTTCAGTTATTGTTAATACTATTATTAGTAGTATAAGTTCTTTAAATGATGCTTTCTCTCTAGCTCCCCTTATTTTCTATGGAATTTCTATCATATATATTAATTCTCCTGAAATTTTTAATATTCCTATATCTTCTTCTTATTTTTATAATTTTACTCTTTCCTCTGAATTCTGAAAGAATTTTCCAGGCTTATCTTTTACTTCACTGATTTTTTTGCCACAGCACAATTTGCTAAATAGTATCTTTTTAAGATTTTTTGATTAAGTAGTCTGACCTTTATTTATGGACTTTCTTTTTTTGTCCCTATTTTGTAGATACAGTGTGGAATTTTGTAATGCCTTTCTGTGTTTTACAGTAATTTTATTAGAAGTCATTTATTCTAATTTTCAAAGTTAGTTTTTTTTAAACTGTTGTATTGCTTCACAGTTGTTAATTTTCCTCTGATCTTCATCCTTATAAATGAGTGAAAATTATCTCATAGTAGAAATTGAACTGCATTTTGCTAACAAGAATGTGAGTTCCTGTTTGAATCTTTTAGGTCCAAAATATAGCTAAAAGGGTTTTTAATTCTTTCAGTTTTCTGTTCCTTTTTCTAAATGCAGTCGTAACTCCATTCAAAGAGAATCTTGGAGAGATGGAATTAGAAGTATGCACTCATATCAC
>NW_007816000.1:0-908 GCF_000696425.1 Galeopterus variegatus | reverse complement strand
TGTTATAATATTAATAGACTCTAACTTGGAAGCTAAATTTTTATATTAATCATCTCCTATATATCCTAAATAAGATACTAGGAAAACAAGAGAAGGGAAGCAGGGGAGGGAATCACAGCAGTAAAGAAAACACTGGTAGTGTGGATAGTCTACAGGCTTCTATAGAAGTGATGGACCCTGCACCAAATGGATACTCCTCTGTGTTACCATTGCGTAGCAGAAATCTTATTTCTTTTGATAACTAGGAAAATTAACTCCAATAAGCACAGGGGACTTCTTTTTTTGCTGATTTATTCAGTAGCATGAAGTACTTGTTATGGCAAGGAGAAGTCTCAGCTTCTAATCCAATGAAACCATTGTTATGTCCCCTAGTGGAAACTTCCAGACATTAGGCCCTGATACCTCCAAACCAGTAGAGTCTAGGGGAAAGGAGATGTGTAAAAAAAATTGAAAAGTAAATCATTAACTGCAAGAGTAGAGATGTCATTCTCACTTCTATACCATCATTGCCATCATTGTCTTTCCATAAGGTCAGATACTTTATATATGATGATGAATAAGGCATTTAATAAGTCCACAGGTAAGGTCATTGGAAGAAGCATGGTAGACCAAAAAAAAGGCAATCTAAATACAGAAACTTGTCTATTCTAGAAGAAGAAGAATTAAATATATCCAAAGTATCATCATAAAACTGGCTGACTCATGTAAAGCACAGGACCATACCAGGTGTCAGGATCAGTCACTGTTGTGAGTAACTTGGTCCCCTATGAGTGATGGCAATCAGGTTAGCCCTGGCAGAGTAAATGTATATTGATGACCCCATGAAAAATTTTATTCCTCATATCATGACCACATCGTTCATGACCCCTTTGAAAAAGCATTGAGGTGGCTTCCTTGCAAGAAAAGGA
>NW_007815999.1:0-908 GCF_000696425.1 Galeopterus variegatus | reverse complement strand
ACATTTACTGAGATGAGAGAGACTCAAGAAAAGCATTTTTGTTAACAAAGATCTAGAATTAGATAAGATTAGAATAGACAAGTAGGGAATAAATCTAGGCTGGAGGCATAAGTTTAGGGGTCACCATCACATAAAAGTTTTTAAAATCTTAAAAACATAGGACAGTATGCAAGGCTGGTTCAACACTCAAAAATCAATTAATGTAATCCATCACATAAACAGGTTAAAAAAGAAAAATTATATGATCATATCAATAGATACAGAAAAAGCATTTGACAAAGTTAAACACTCATGATAAAAACTATCAGCAAACTAGGAATAGAAGGAAACTTCCTCAACTTGATAAAGAGCATCTACCAAAAAAACCCTCAGCTAACGTCATATTTGATGGTAAAAAACTAGATACTTTCTTCCTAAGTTCAAAAATAAGGCAAGGAAGTCATTCTAGAAGTTCTAGCTAATGCCATAAGATAAGAAAAGGTATACAAATTGGGAAAGAAGACATAAAAGTGTCTGTTCACAGATGTCATAAATTGTCTGTGTAGAAAATCCCAAAGAATCAACAAGAATAACAGTAACAACAAACTCCTAAAACTAAGAAGTGATTATCACAAGGTAGCAGGATACAAGGCTAATATACAAAAGCCAATTGATTTCTCATATACTATCAATGAACAATTGAAATTTGAAATTTAAAACACTATGTCATTTATATCAGCATCAGAAAATTAAATATTTAGGTATAAACTTAACAAAATAAGTACAGGATCTATACGAGGAAAACTCTAATGAAATAAAGATCTAAATAAATGGAGAGATATCTCATGTTCATAGATAGAAAGGCTTACTATTGTTAAGTTAGCAATTTTCTTCAAATTATTGATTTAATGTAAACCCAATAAATATCC
>NW_007815998.1:0-908 GCF_000696425.1 Galeopterus variegatus | reverse complement strand
GCAGAGTACCCTCTTCCCCCCACCGCTAAGGTAGCCCATTTCTCCCAGGATCTGAAGGCACTCATCTGCAATTTCTAGGCAGCTTCCCAAGCATGAAATTTCTACAGGTACAACACTGACCCTGTGAACCTCTAGTAAACCACAGAGCACCTTTGTGCTGTCCCTCTCAAAAGGCCCGTCTCCAAGGCAGGAAACAGAGCTTGCATTTCAATCTCCATTCATGGGTTTTGCTGAGCCTTTTTGTGCACCGCACAACTGTATACTGTGCCCCTGGACACAATCCTCCCTTCTGCCAATAAACAGTGGAGCAGCTACCAATGAGTTGTTCTTCTAAAATTATGACAGCCCTATTCTTTTCTAACATATTCATAGCCGAGGTGCTATGCATCATTGGCGGTAAGAGACGGGAGGCACATTTTTTTCCTTCTTAAAGCAGGGGACTGTCCTTTCTAAATGTAATTCATTTTGTAGCAAAATCTGGCCACCTGTGCAGAGAAGATCACACTAGACTGGAAGGAGAAGGGGACTATATTGTTGTGAAAATTTAGGCAGACCTCAGAAAACATCTAGGATGGAAATGCAGTTGACAGATGACTAGAGAGATTGATGACCCATACATACAGAACAGTTTCTGGGACTTTGTGTGAAAAGAGTACAAAGAACCCTTAAAGGAAATTTGATCACAAATCTAGCCTTAAAAGAATTCCCCCAAGAGGGTGTATGTAGCTTGATCCTGATCCTGCTTCACTTGGGCAGTTAGTCTGTAGTGTGTAAACACAAGCATATTAGTATGATACCTAAAATGTTGTTTAGAAATGTTAAAGTACTCAGAGGAAGTTTATATCATTTTTTATTTGGTTTGTCACTGAGAAAGTATTTGGACAGGTTATTATTTGTTTTCCAAATTC
>NW_007815997.1:0-908 GCF_000696425.1 Galeopterus variegatus | reverse complement strand
TCAGCACCAAATGGAAAATAAATAGTTCTAACTTTGGCATGAAGACCTAAATTACAAGAAGGGATCAGAATAAGCCCTTAAATTCTACAAGATTACTTCTATGTAGTGACCCAGACTTAGGTGAGAGTAACTAATTTAGTACAAAATATGTATAAAATGTAAATATGTATATATGTAAAAAAATATATATGAGGATAGTTCAAAAAGTTCATGGAAAGATTCACATTATCTTTTAATTCTATTTTTCCATGAACTTTTTGACATACCCTTGTATGTATATATAGACATATATATCCATCTGTCTGTAAAACATCTCAGCTATTTATATTTCAAAGTACAGTCAATGAATGAAAAAAAGGGCAAGTTGTCTTAAACTTATTACTAATTCTCAGATATTCTTTTGAACCTACAAATGCCAATAATTCTTCTCTATGCAAGAATATTTTTCAGTTATCATATTTTTAAAAATTATTTAACATTTATACCAGTCAAATCAGATGCAATAATTAACATAATATAGGAAAACTTCTAATAAAATAATTTTATTTAGTTATAACATCCATCTCCAACAGCTCAAAATAAAAATTTCCATGGTCTTAATTGAACTGTATGCCACTTTCTTTTAGAATGTCTCTTTTTTCATTAAAATAATTTCTAAACCACTCTATGTGCTCGATCTTCTGTTTAACACTCAGATATGGGTTTTTGGAAAGGCCACAAGTCACCAGCTCCATGAAGTGGCGAATTGGTCCTTGTTTTGGAAAACCCTCCAAATATTTATCCAGAAATATATGTTCATGAAATTCTGAACCATCATCATCAAAACCTAGAAAATGAGACAAAATACATTGTTATAATTTTGAATGTAAAACCTATACCATAAAATTAATGAGGTAAAATAATATTAT
>NW_007815996.1:0-908 GCF_000696425.1 Galeopterus variegatus | reverse complement strand
TCTTAACACTGTCACAGGGGAGGTTAAGTTTCTAATACCTGGAACTTTAGGGGACACAATTCAATCTATAGCAGTTGTTTTGTGTTTTCATACTATATACCTTTTTGGGTTTTTTTCTGTGCCTTAAAGGCAGTTTACAAGAATGAACACTGTTCATGTTTCCCAATCAATGCAACATTGTCAACTCTAGGGCACTGTCTGGGTTGATACAACTCTCAGCAAACACGCTGACCTTGACAGCATCTTCCTATGGGAGGCTGATGTGACAAGATGGCCAGGGCCAGCTCAAGTACCTGGAGGGGCAGAGAAAGGTTCTGGAGGTTTCAGCCACGGCAGCATTACAGTTGTCCTCAATTACCACAAACAGATGTTGGCAGCTCGACTCATTAGAAATGCAATCCAATCACCTCGGCACTCTAGTCCTCTTTCTGGAAACTCTGGAGATAGGAAGATTCTGCACTCTCCATTCCAGTGGTCTGATCAATGAAGGTTACTCTCCTTGCCCCCAAGCAAAGACTTCATGTGGCAAATGTCCACAGGAATTAGAGCAGTGGTTCTCAACCAGGGCTAATTTTACCCCCCTCCCGATATTTGGCTATGACTGAAGAAGACATTTTTAATTATCACAACTTGAAGGGAGAGAAGGCTGCCCCTGGTATCTAATAGGTTAGAGTCCAGGATGCTACTAAACATCCTACAGTGCACAGGAGCCCCTACACCAGAGAATTATCTAACCCAAAATGTCGATATTGCCAAGAGCGAGAAGCCTTTGATTAGAGATCCCGAACACGTAAGTTAAATAAAGACCCTTAAGTTAAAAGAGGAAAATGACTGGACCCAGTGAAATGGGCAGTCTTGAGGGTCTGTGACATAGATCCCAGAGGCGAGCAATAGTTTGTATTTATGAG
>NW_007815995.1:0-908 GCF_000696425.1 Galeopterus variegatus | reverse complement strand
TAAATCTTCTCTCAGAGAGGTCAAGAAGAGGGAGAAAGGACCTCAAATCCAAATTCTCAAACGAAATTGTATTTATGTATACAATTGAATTTATTATATATGTACTATTCCACTAAGCATTATGAATATAATAGTATAATATATATATATATAAATAATGTTTTTAAATAATAATGCATTATGTTCTTCTATAAAACATAATGAGAATGTAAATTCATATGTCATAGGCTGTCATTTATAAGGTATTGTAATTGTATATGATGTAAGGTGCTGACAAAATGCATGTACAGGAGTAGGATTCAAAGTTATCAGCTTGCCACCTAAAGGAGGAGAAAATGGGCAAAAAATGGTTTAAAAATATTCCCTATAATGAGGTGGTAAATCCCAAAATTTGTATGGTGCTCCAACAGACTCTGAATAGCCAAAGCAATCCTGAACAGAAAGAACAAACCTGGAAGTCACACTACTTGATTCAAAATACACTATAAAGTGATAGTAACCAAAACAGCAGGATACTGGCATAATAACAGATCATAGACTAATGGAACATAATAGAGAGCCCAGAAATATCTATGCACTTATAGCCAACTGATTTTCAACAAAGCTGCCAAGAACATACACTGGGGAAAGGAAGGTCTTTTCAATAAATGGTGCTGGGAAAACTGGATACCCACATGCAGAAGATTGAAACTAGACCCCTATCTCCCACCAAATACAAAAATCAACTCAAAATTGATTTAAGATTGATTTTACGATCTGAACTTATGAAACTACTAGAAGAAAACATAGGGGAAAACTTTCACGAAATTGGAGCAGGAAAGGATTTTTGGACAAGACTTCAGAGGCGCAGGCAACAGGAGCAAAATAAATAAAATTACATCACACTGAAAAGCTTCTGTACAGCAAAG
>NW_007815994.1:0-908 GCF_000696425.1 Galeopterus variegatus | reverse complement strand
TATGACTTCTTCCCAAACAGGTCTGAAGGTGAACTCGATAGCATTTCCACAACACTTACCTGGCAAACATTGACTAATGGGCAAGCTGGGTAGCTGTTTTATAGCTAAAGGTTTTCCACTTTGTGAAGACCTTGAAGGTCAATGTCTAATATTCTTTGGGCCCTGCCCCACTCTCCATCTCCTGCAGTGTTATTGTGGTGTTCTGTGTTCAGTACCAATCAATAAACACCAAAGAGGAGAGTAGGAGGAAAAGGCATGAAAAGGGAGCCTGTAGCAATCCCTGCCCTGTTTAAATGTCTTAGTTCTTAAAAATTTCTTTATCTATTGATTATTAATTGAGAAATTAAACTAAACTTACAGTCTACATGTGTGTGGTCTCTTCCCTTCAAGTTTCCTCTGAAACACTGTGTCTGTGTTGGGGACAGTGGGGGGAAGCAGCAGAAGGGGCATCAGATGAAAATCAGAGTGGGTGCTCCCCGCTGGACTCCAAGCTCCTTGAAGACAGAACACTCATGTGTATCTGCTTACCCCCCACCACCTGTGCAGGTGGGTATTCCATCAATATATGCCAGATGGATGTATGGACAAATGGATGGATTCTAAGCCTGACCATAAATATGTGACTGTCTGGGGTCTCTCACTGCCACAGAAGGAAGAAAGTCCCATTCTTCCTCTCTCCTCTTCTCTGACCCAACGAATCCAAAAGCCACATGATATCTGGGAAGTCTGGTACCTAATACGAACTTCCATTTCTGCCATTAAAACAACTATCTGCTTTTATTGTAGATTCCCCAGGTCTGCATGAAAAGGAAAGGAGGGCTTCCTGCCCATCTGACACAGCTGTGCGTCAAGACAATTACCCTGACTGGTCCTGGGGTCATCAGAGACTTTGTCAGCAAATCCTTCAG
>NW_007815993.1:0-908 GCF_000696425.1 Galeopterus variegatus | reverse complement strand
TCCAGAGAAGTGTGTAATGCTCCAGGAGAGCTAAAAGGTTGAGCTAATGGTGGGACAAACTCAAGTCTACTTCACTCCTAACCCTGACCGTTAAACTCTTTAATTCACAGTCCTTTAGCATTTAAAGCAAGTTGCAGAGTTGACAAGCCGACCAGGTTTCACCTTTGCCACAGACCACCCACTCTGAAAAGGTTTCAGCTCAAAACCAACATTTTCATTCATCTGGAGGTGGGGCTGGGGAGAGGCTGTCCTGTGCAGAACACAGAAGACGGAGCCCAGCACATCCCTCCAGAGGCTGGCAGCTCCGTCGGCTAGCTAGCAATTCCAGGCACGGCCACTGCAGCCACTGCAGCTCCCCAGTGTCTCTCCAAGATCACTCAAGTTCAGATCAAGTTTCTGGGGGAGTGGGTCAAATGCCAGAATAGACTGGTTGAAGTGATAACTCAAGCAAAGACCGTACAGGGAGGTATGAGTAATAACTATGTAGTAGTCTTCTTTTTACAGAACTGAAAAATAAATGAAAAAAATTTTTAACAGTTTAATATAAGCAAAAAAAGCATATGTAGCAATTAGCACAATGCCTAATACCCAGTAGATGCCAGTAAATGTCCACTGTTATATCTGTGATGAGGCTGAGGAAAGAAATCTCCATCAACTGCTGCCACTCTCCAAGGCATGGTCCCAAAACAAATCAGTGTCTCCAACATCCATATTTTCCAGTCCCTCCACCCAGTCACTCCATTAATTCCTGCTTCCAGGCAAGCAGGTGATGTCGTACCCTGAATATGCTCCCATATACTTTGGCTCCTCCTTGCCTTGCTCATGTTGAACTTTCCATCTGGAATTTCCTTCCCCACACCCCATCTGCACCCAGCTATCAAGACTTAATCTAGAAGTCACCTGTTCTA
>NW_007815991.1:0-908 GCF_000696425.1 Galeopterus variegatus | reverse complement strand
TTTTTCCATCTGATTCCTGGCCCCTGAGATTTTTTTCTACCTTAATAATTCTTAAATGCTTTTTTTTTATTTTTGAAAATTTTTATCTCACTTTCCTTCTTCTTATCTGCTGTGGATTTGGACTTAAGCAAGTCAGTCCACCATTTATATAACTTGAAATCTTCCCATGGAGATTCCTTACCACAATTCAAACACTAAATGAGTGACACTGGTACAGCAGGAGGTTCACAAATCCTTCAGAAAGAAGAGCATCATTTATTCATCTATATTATACAATTAAATATATTTGATATATTTAATGCTTTTAATTTTCAGTGAGTTCTAAATGCTTTTAGTATATTCCTTGTATGCATGTCTATATTTTGAGAAGAAGGCTAAGATTTTAAACAATTAACACAACAAAGGTAATTAATTTAAGCTTTTGAAATGTGTGGCCAAATGCAAATGAATATTCTAAATAGTGTTTACTGAATGAAAACTATTATGCCAATAAATAAATTGATTCAGATTAGTTTTCAAATATTTATATTAAAATAAGCAAGTGATTTATAATTTGCAAATAGAATCATGAACTTCAAAACTCGAAGGTTATTTAATTGAATTATGTAATAAAGGACAGTTAGGTTAAAACACTTAATGACTTATTCAAGGCCTTACAATTAGCTTTGGTCATTCCTTACATTCGAAAGATATGTCTAAAAATAAATGTGCACCTGAATGTCTAGAAATGCACCATTTTCTGTTTTGCTATAGTACAATGCTTCCTTACCTTTTTAATGGCAGATGTAGAGATTTATAATTTTATAATTTTTTAGGATAAACTAGAGAAATTTTTGAGGATATTTGGATGGGACTTGCTTATGAACACCCACTCTACTTTCTTTATATTGTTGTATATGGCATAAAAA
>NW_007815990.1:0-908 GCF_000696425.1 Galeopterus variegatus | reverse complement strand
TTCTCAGACAAACAAAAACTGTGGGAGTTCACCACCACATGACCACCCTTACGAGAAATTCTCAAGGGAGTACTGGATTTGGTTCCTGAAAAATAACCACCATTCCCATCAGGGAGTACTGGGTTTGGTTCCTGAAAAATAACTATCACTGCCATAAAAACCCAAGAAAAATCTAAACCCACTAGTATAATAAAAATGGCATACATGAAGAGAATAAAAATAAACAAAAAGGCTATCTACATCCTAAGGAACCAACAAACACAGAAAACAAACAGCAAATCAGAAAGCAAGGAACAAAAGACACCTAAGACAACCAAACAACCAATAAAATGCTAGGAATAAATCAACACTTGTTAATAACAACTCTTAATGTAAAAGGCTTATATTCCCCAATCAAAAGACACAGACTGGCTGACTGGATTAAAAAGGAGGACCCAACTATATGCTGCCTTCAAGAGACCCACCTCACCCATAAAGACTCATAGACTACGAGTGAAAGGATGGAAAAAGATTTACCATGCAAACAGAAAAGAAAAATGAGCGGGAGTAGCTATTCTTATATCTGACAAAGTAGACTTTAAAAACCATAAAAAGAGACAATGAGGGACACTACATAGTGATAAAAGGACTGATCCATCAAGAAGACATAACAATCATAAATATGTACACACCCAACGTTGGAGCAGCCAGATTTATAAAACAAACTCTATTAGACCTAAAGAAGGAAATAGACACTAATACCATAATAGCAGGGGACCTGAACACCCCACTGTCAATATTGGACAGATCATCTAGGCAAAGAATCAGCAGAGAAACACAAGATCTAAACAATACTCTAGACCATTTTGAGTTGGCAGATATCTACAGAACATTCCATCCAACAACCTCAGAATATTCATTCTTCTCAT
>NW_007815989.1:0-908 GCF_000696425.1 Galeopterus variegatus | reverse complement strand
ACTATCTTCATCTTATTATTTTTCAAAATGATTTTTAATCCCAAAAAAGTAAGGATATAATCTCTGAATATATAAACAAAGAAACAATTCACAATTACAAAAACTGACTACACTTTAAAATTTTTACTTAATTTGTTATGTAAGTAAATTTAAGATCTATTGAGACTCACTGGTTTAAACTGAAGTGAGAAGATTTCCCTCACCGGTGTAGGAAAAGTGCATATAGCTAGGAAGCCTTTAATGTGGGTAGGTAATTGCATTGCCCTGTAGATTTTGATGAAAAGGATATTAGAATGAGAAACAAACATCAGCCAGTCCACACAATTAAGAATCATTACAGAGTTGTGCCTTGTCTTTCCTGACATTCGCACTGGTCATTAAAACATCACAAAGCATCTATCTGGACCTGCATGTACTAATTTGACCCAGAAATACTCTTATATGTACATGGATTAGTAGTGGAAATGTAAAACCCTTAAATCTGTCTCCATACTTAAAATGGGACTCATATTTAATCATTACAATTTTCAGCTCACT
Organism: Galeopterus variegatus; assembly: GCF_000696425.1. NCBI lineage: Eukaryota > Metazoa > Chordata > Mammalia > Dermoptera > Cynocephalidae > Galeopterus > Galeopterus variegatus. The sequence continues at coordinate 371 of NW_007815989.1, read as the reverse complement.
AGCAATCGTCCCATTTCACATTCACTGTTGCACATCAGATAGAGGAGAACACGGGGTTCTTCACAAGATGGTTTCGGTGAAGCATGCACTGGGATTGAGTTATCAAGCTGACTTGATTTACTTCTGTGCTTCTGCATCAGTAAAGCCAAAAGGGTAGAACTGGAAGGAAGATGCACTTAAGTACTAAAAGTTTAATCCTCGCAAACCAGGTCAAGGATAAGTGATTACCAAAGTTGGTCAGCTTCTATCATGCAGGCATCCGGGTAAATCCCCAAAATGTAAACCACTAAGCAGAACTTGTAAAGAGATTCCTGACAGTTACCAAAAGGCGCAGGTCCCTAAAGTGATCTTAAATTATCTTCTGAGATAAG
>NW_007815988.1:0-908 GCF_000696425.1 Galeopterus variegatus | reverse complement strand
CTGCATCCCACACATGTAGAACAGCATCTGGCCCTAAGCGAATGCTCAGTGACTATTTGTGGAATAAATGAATTGGGTCAGGACCATTGTCTGCTTATTAGGTGGGAAAAATCTAAAGGTAGTAAATCCTTAAAAATATAGCAGAAACTTTGAAGTCAGAAAGACACGGCTTCAAATTCTGGCCCTTGAGCTTATTACTTACATGGCTTTGAACTGTCACCAATCTCAAGTCTCAGCTTCCTCAACTAGCAATACAATAGCAAATTTTATCAGAAGTATGTCATGCTTAAATGAAAATATGTATACAGAACCCTGCCTTTACCTTGCTTAATAAATTTTACCCATAGTTACTATTATACATCCTTTACAGATGACAAAGGGCTATACATTCTTAAAAGTTTGAAAAAAAAAAAAAACATTGTGTTTGTTCCATGATTTTTATGTATCTTGAGGCTTCTGAGAAGTATTCAGTGATTCACTGTTTTTAAATTCATGAAACCATGTGTGGTTTATTTTTTGTAAGGTTACTTATGTTTTACTGAAAATGCTGTTGAACATGATACTTCAAATTGCTCCATTTTTGCTTATACCCTTAAAAGTTACCATCTTATTCCAGTTCACTTAAAAATCAATGTTGTTTTGTGCTTTACCATAGATATCAGCAGGTACAAACTAACCAAGTCACAATATTTATCACAGCTTTCTGAAACACATTTATTCAGAATTACTCACTTTTTATTTCTTTCATAATCTGTTGTCACTGTTTGTATAAAAAACACTAAGCTAACTCATCTACAAAAACACACTTATGAGGATTCTTTAAAACGTTCATAAAAAATGGAATAAAAGATAATATTAATCTTTCCATGAACTTTTTGAAGATCTCTGGACTACACATACATACACAC
>NW_007815987.1:0-908 GCF_000696425.1 Galeopterus variegatus | reverse complement strand
GGACTGGGCATCTTCCAGAATTCCTGGACATTAACATAAATCTATTAAATGAATGAAATTTTGGGGTTTCTATTATAGGAAATGGGCGAATATGTTCTACAAATGTGAAAAAAGCTGCACATGGATCTTTGGGTGACTAAAGAGGTGGACTCTAGGGAAAATTGTCTCCTAATATTCTGTTATTCCTTTTTACACAGTAATAGAATTTTTAGTTAGTCACAAAATCACCAAATTAGTGACTTTATTTTCCAGCCTCACTTACGCCTAGGTGTGGCCATGTGATTAAGCTCTGGCTGATGGGATACAATCATACATGATGCATGGAATTTTTGAGTTGTACTCTTAAAGGAAAGGAGTGTGATCATCATATTCCCTCTTCCTGCTACCTGGAATGTGAACGCAGGCCTGATCCCTGTTTAATGGGGATGGAAACAACATTCTAGGATATAGGAGCAACAAGATGGAAGGAGCTGAACACTGAGATGTGCAGCCACTACATCAACCAAAACCTGTTCATGCCCATTTTTGGTCTTTTTATGGTAGTTGTACCTGAATCCTAACCTATACTCCTGCCAATTAAGAAATAAGCAGTATTAATATTTTGAGGCATTTTTCTATGTGAGCATTTTTATACAGTTGAGATTATACTTTATTTTCATTTCTGTATACTTACTTTTACTAAACAATATATTGTGACTGTCTCTTTCAAAATATGTTCATCTATGATTACATTTTAAAATAATAGCTAACATTTTATTATGCATCTACTATAATTTAGTTAGCCATTTTTCCATTATTGAACAGTTTTTGCTATCATAGATAATACTGCAATGAACATCTTTGTACGTAAGTCTTCGATTACACTTATAACCATTTCTTTAAGATGGATTACTAGAATTGGTCATTAC
>NW_007815986.1:0-908 GCF_000696425.1 Galeopterus variegatus | reverse complement strand
TAAATTCTAGAAGGTCAAAATATTGTGGATTTTCCTTATTTATTTGTGCAGTTAGTAGTAAGTAAAATAACTATATTTTAGACCTATATTTAATATACAAGCTCACAGATTCTTTATTAGAAAGTACAAAAGGCTTTCTACATTGTTAACTACGTAGTATTTTTTTAAAAATGTCCTCTATAATTGCTGTTTTAACTGAGCCTCAGCTGATTGCTCAGGGATTTCCTAAAGTGGATTGCATCTCATAGAATTCCTAGCTTGTTACAATAATACTGCCTGAAATATCATCTCCACTTCTCCCCTCATACCATTTCCTGTAGCTCCTACTTTCCTTCCAAACCTTCACTCATGTAAAAGATTTCTCTTCATTTCCTGAGGGAAATTTTGAGTTACTGCCCCATCTTCAAGCTGCTGGAGTACTCTATTTGTATATACTTTATACAGTAGTCCCCCTTATTCATGGTTTTGTTTTCTGCAAACAACATGGTCCAAAATTATTAAATGGAAACTTCCAGAAATAAACAATTTATAAGTTTTAAATTGACACCATTCTGAGTATTGTTATAATGGTTCTATTTTATTATTAATTATTGTTGTTAATATCTTATTGTGCAAAATTTATACATTAAAATTTATCCATTAAAATTTATCATAGGTATGTATGTATAGGAAAAACATTGTATATATAGGGTTTGGTATGATCTGTGGTTTCAGGCATCCACTGGGAGTCTTGTAACACATTCGCCATGGATTTGTCCCCACTTTTTATAAGCAATTAACCAGAAAGATTAAAGGAAAATACATAACCTGGAAACAGAATTAAACCTACCAAGGATATTGAACTATAATAAAAGATTAATAAAAATCATAATGGAAAACGAAATTGTATATATATGTGTGTGTGTGTG
>NW_007815985.1:0-908 GCF_000696425.1 Galeopterus variegatus | reverse complement strand
TTTTTTTTTTTTTTTTTTTTTTGCCTTCCTTGGCTTGAAGTCATTTTTTTTCTGACTTAAGTATAGCTAATCTTGCTCTTTCTTGGTTTCTATTTGCACGAAATATCTTTTTCCATCCCTTCACTTTCAGTCATTGTGTGCCTTTATAGGTGAAGTGAATTGCTTCTAGGCAGCATATTTTTGGTTCCTGTTTTATAATCATGTGGACTACTCTGTGTCTTTTAATCAGGGCCATTAATCCATTTATATTTAGTGTTACGCATTTAATCTGTTTACATTCAGAGTTGTCATTGATATATAGGGACTTCTTACTGCCATTTTGCTCCTTTATTCTGGCTGTTTTGGTAATCAAAAACATGATACATCACATCAACAAGATAGAGGTAAAAAATCATATATAATTTTAGTAGATGCAGAAAAAGCATTTAATAAAATCAAACACCATGATAAAAATCACTCTACAAATTAAGTATAGAAGGAATGTACCTCAGGAAAAAGCATTTAATAAAATCAAACACCATGATAAAAATCACTCTACAAATTAAGTATAGAAGGAATGTACCTCAACACAATAAAGGTCATATACAACAAACTCACAGCTAATATTATACTGAATGGACAAAAATTGGGGGTTTTCCTCTAAGATCTGGAACAAGAAGAGGATGCCCACTTTTCTCAATCTTGATCAACACAGTACTGAAAGTTCTAGCCAGTGCAGTAAGGCAAGAATTAGCAATTAAGTGCATCCAAATTGGGAAGGAGGACATCAAAGTATCACTGTTTGAAGACGGCATGATCATATATATAGAAAACCCTAAAGAATCCACCAAAAAAATTTACTAGAATTAATAAATGAATTCAGTAAAGGAGCAGGAGAAAAAAACAACACACAAAAATTAATAGCCTTC
>NW_007815984.1:0-908 GCF_000696425.1 Galeopterus variegatus | reverse complement strand
TTAAATGTTTGTCTGATTTTAAAGTTAAAAATCTGCTGGTGCTTCCAGTTGCCTACTTCAATCCCCACCCTGCATCCTAAGACATGTACACACATCTTTTACAGGGGTGGCCACTGACATCCAGTGTGGGACTTTTCTGAATGGCATGAATTGGAGCAGCATCAAGATCTAAGAACAAATCCTCTTACTCTGATCTGAACTTCATCTCCATTCCATCACATCATCTTTCCTAAAATTAATATTGGTGGTCAAAAATCTTGGCCCTATATATTTTATTCCCTGGAAAAAAAGGTCCTCTTTCCCGACCCTGAAACTCCTAGAGAACATTCCAGCACCAGCTTCCTACCCTCTTCCACTGGGTTTCTGGCTGAGCGGCCTCTTCAACAGCAACCAGGTCAGGCTCCCTCTCAACCCATTTGCTGCTTTGTGCCTCATTTCCCAGGACCCACCCGGCTGCCCCAAGTAACAGACCAGCATGGAGGGGACAGGCTCTGGGCTATCAAGGGCCATGGGGGAAGTGGCAAAGGGAAATACAATGAGGACACCCTTCAGCAGCATCCCCCTCCCCCCATTTGGCTCAAAGAACCACTAGGTGCACAGGAGAAGATGCAGGTAAGAGACAGTGGGCAGGAAGGAGAGCCTCTGCCACGGGGGACAGCAGTGGCAGAAGTTTGCCAAGAAGGGCTGGGAAGGAAGATGTCCTTCAAGAAGGGGAGAGGAGAGAACTCCTTGCATCTCTGGCGGCCAAGTTAGTCATCACGTGCTGAAATCAGCCGGATCCCCTGCCAGACACTCACCTTCATCTTCTGCGGCTTTAGGGTGGGCTGAGCGAAGCCGACCAGGAACAGCGGGAAAACACAGGAGGCCCAGAATTGCCGGATCATGGCTCCCACTGGGAGATTTGAGGT
>NW_007815983.1:0-908 GCF_000696425.1 Galeopterus variegatus | reverse complement strand
GCTGAAATAATTTGAACAATAAAATAGTGTTCGACTATAATAACACAAAGTATAAAAAAAAAATCCATGAATTTATACCCATAACATAAATAATTGAATAAATGAATACATAAAAGGGGGAGAAAAGACAAATTTCCTTTGTAGAAGAATTCTAAATATCTGCATAGATTTCCAGCCCTCATGGATATGGAGTATAACTATTTACTTCTTGAGTGTGGCCTTCACATAGTAACTTTCTTCCAAAGAATACAGTATGGGGAGGAACATAAAACTTTACAGTAGATAACTATGACAAACACTAACTCAATCTTTGATCAGTGTTACCATTAATAGTGATATCATTGACAGCAAACACCCTTGATATGATGTGTCTAGAATGGCTTTTTACCTCCTCCTCCACAAAACCCATAACCCGGGTTTAGTCATGAGAAAAACCTAAGACAAATCTCAATTGAGAGACATTCTACAAAATATATACACAGTACTGCTCAAGACAGAAATAGTCATGGTCATCAAAAGCAGGGAAATTCTGGGAAACTCTCCCAGCCGAAAACTTAAGGAGAAATGGGAAATAAATGTAAGATTGTGTGTTGGATGAGATCTTGAAACAGAAAAAGCACATAAAGTTAAAACTAAGGAAATCTGAGTGAAATATGGACTGTAATTAATAACTGTATCAATATTGGTAAATTAACTTTCCCAATTGGTAGAGAATGTACCATAGTAATGTAAGATATTAACAATAGGGGAAACTGAGTTAGGACATATATAAACTCTATACTATCTTCCTAAAATGAGAGGAAATGGGGAATCATATGTGTAGGACCTCGTGGACATTTTAAGGAATTCAGCATGTCCTCCAAGTCATATGGAAGCTATTAGAGAGTTTTGAATAGAAGTGTGATGTA
>NW_007815982.1:0-908 GCF_000696425.1 Galeopterus variegatus | reverse complement strand
CTTACTTCTAAAATGGGGGAACTTCCTGTGAGGACCAGCACTTGAGCTGTGTGGTTGAGCCCAATTGCTGCTTTGCTGCTGATTCCCTGGGGAAGGCTTTTTGTGCAGCTCAGGTTTTAACTGTTGACCTGGTATGTACTTCTAGGTCTTGTGAGTTCCAGTACACCAGGGTTTTCTGGAAACTCTGGTCTGGGCCTGAGTACTTTCAGCAAACTGCACCCCCTGCATTTCTATACTCCTGCCAGTCTCCACTGAGAGGCCTGTGCTGATTGGGGGGAAATCAACTGTCCATGCTGTGCCCCAGTGTTCTCCTGGTGGACCTGTCTGCTCCAAGCACTTTCCATGGGACAGACTGTGTGCTGGTCCCTTCCGATAATTTACCAGTTTCTGAGTGGCTTCTTTTCTCAGTTGTTGTGGCTCCTTGCTCCTATGTGGGTCCACAGGAATCCTGTTAGTGGTCTTGCTGGCCTGAGGGCCACGAAGGCCCTCTTCTCCCCTGCCACCTCCTCACAACTTCTCCAAAGTTCAGAGCTGCAGATTTTGCCAGTTCTTGCTCCATGCACTCACTAGCTCCAGCCTTGAAGAGGTGGGGATTTGAAGTGGTCAGAGCGATCCTTTGTTTCTCTCATCTTTTCTTTTCCCACCTTCATGAACTCTGTAGACCTCTCCTGTTCCCCTGAGCTGTAGATACCCCAGCTTGGCTGTTGTTGATTTTTAGCAGTTGTAAATCGGTTGAATTTTTGTGAGAGAGTGATGCTGGGGAACATCTATTCCACCATCTTGACTGGAAGCTCTGATTTAAGATATTTTCTATTTATGTTGGGTTTATCGGAATGTAACTCCATGGGTGTTTCTGTGTGAATAGACATATTGATATATACTTTTCCCTAGTTTAGAAGAAATGACAC
>NW_007815981.1:0-908 GCF_000696425.1 Galeopterus variegatus | reverse complement strand
TTTTTAGATTTCTGGTATCTTTCCTTTGGTGTTTGGTCATTGTGGCAGGGGGTATCATGGTCCACTTGTTCCACCATGGATCCTGAAGGGACTGCCAAATCTGCGCAGTGGGGACTGACCTGGGCTGTGGGCTCCATGGTGCCTGCCAGTTCCAGCATGGCTGGCTAGGAGCATGTCAGCCTGGCAGCTTTCAAGCCTCTCTGGTGAAAGGGACTGGACTGTGGTGGGTGTCCTGTGGCATGTGGTGCCTACCTCTTCCAGCATGGCTGTCTCGGGGTGTGTGGGCGTGGCAACTTTCAGGCCTCTCTAGGCAGTGGGGCTGGCCTGGGCTGGGAGTCCCACAGAGTCTGCCATGATCTTGCATGGCTGACTCAGGGCATGTGGGCCCAGTGTCTCTTGGACAATGCTGGGAAGTGGCAACTGGCCTGGGCTGGGGGTCCCACCCATGGCACCTGCCTGTTCCAGCACAGCTGACTCAGGGCATGTGGGCCCAGAGGCTCTTGGGCCTCTCTTGGTGATGGGGACTGGCCTGGGCTGGGGTTCCCACTGTGCCTTCCTGTTCTGGCATGGGTGTACAATGCATAGTTATTTTGCTCTAGAAAAAAAAAAAAACCTGTTTTTTAAATAAACATAAATACAGAATTTTTAAAGGGAATAATTTCATTATTTAAAGTACAACTCTAATTTCTTGTGGCCAATTACAAATATTAAGAATGAGTGTGCTTTAAGGTCTTCTATGTTAAATAAAATCTTGAAGTCCCATGTGTGCTGTGAAGTCACCTGTACACACAAGCTGCAGTGTCATCTAGTGGCTGGATAGAAACACCGTACTTTTCTTTTGAGTAGCTCACCCTTAGATAACATGAAAAAAGATTTCTCTTGAGTATAGTTAAAGATAATGTATTGTA
>NW_007815980.1:0-908 GCF_000696425.1 Galeopterus variegatus | reverse complement strand
GCACGTATCCTGGGTGCCTGAGTTCCTGCTTGGATCCCCAGCGATCCCAGCCAAGGTTATCGGTGCAGAGTAGCCCAGTGTCTCTCCATCCCAGCCAAGGTTATCCTCCTCAGCCGAGAAGCTGCAGAGTAGCCCAGTGTCTCTCACAGAGGTCCAAGTTCCTTCCCACAGTCCTGGCAGCCCTGCCTAGGGACACGACTTCCATCTAAGGAGCTGCCAGTGGCCCAGCACCTCTCCTGGAGGTTCAAGTTCCTGCCTGCAGTGCTAGCAGCCCCACCAAGGATCCCCCAATAAAGCTGAGGAGCTATAGAGTGGCCCAGTACCTCTCTCTGAAGCTCAAATTCTTGCCTGGGGCCCCAGAGATCCTGCCCAGGGTAGCCCATTCCAGCAAGAAGCTGCCAAGCAATTCAGCACTTCTCCCAGGGGCCTAAGGTCCTGCTCACCACCCACCCACCCCCAGCAACCCTGCCGACTCCAGTGAAGAAACAGCCAATTGCCCCAGTATTTCTTCTAAGGGACCAAATTCCTACCCATGATCCCAGAATATACAAGGAACTCAAATAACTCCATAGCAAACAAACAAATAGTATGACTTAAAAATGGGCAAATATACACTATCACTACTATTCATGGTCCTTTGCCCATTCCTCTCCATACCCCACAGATATGTACAATCAACTTTGTTACAATAAAAATAAATAAATAAAGGGTCCAACCAGAAAAAATAAAAAATAAAAAAATAAAAATGGGTAACTACAGTGCAGATGTGTCATGCCTTCGGCCTTGTGCTGCCCCCTTAGTAACAAGGCTCCTGCTGCCTAACTCCCCCTGCATGCTCAGCCCCCAACCTTGGCTCATCTGAACCTCAGAAGGGTATTTTTTGCTTGCCTGGTAACTGTGGGCCAGTT
>NW_007815979.1:0-908 GCF_000696425.1 Galeopterus variegatus | reverse complement strand
CAGGCTATTTTTCTCTGCATGATTTTTCAGGGTGGTTTCAGGTTTGAAAGCGTGTGAGTATCTACAAAGACCTTGTGGGGGAATTTTTTGAATGCTATTTGTAAACTTACGGAAATTTTTATGAGATAGGATAAAGAATACACTTAGAGTAAGCTATCTAAGCTAATTCCTATATCTCAGAATTACCAGAAAAAACACTGTGTTTTTCAAGGTGGATTTTATTTTTAAAAAAAAAAAAAAAAAAAAAAAAAAAAAAAAAAACAACTCTGATTCAGGAGGCAGAAGCTCACTGCTATTATCAGAAAAGAAGCAACATGATATTGTCTCTGTTGTTTTAACCACTTCCCTAACAGGAGTTTCCAAGAGGATGTCATAGTGGGACCCTCACCAATGGATTAGGATTGATCATTTCATCTCAAAGCTTCCTCCAGTATATCTCCAATCTGGATGCCAATATGATAGACTCTTGGTTTATGGGGTACTCAGGAAGAAGGAACACTGACATTTACACAGATAACCCATTCTCTGGCACTCAGGAAGGTCTGGGGCTTGGGTAATGAAAAAGTAATCATCTCCACACAAAGGCTGTGGTCCTAGTTTTAATCAGTACACTCTAGGGAACAAAAGGCCCAAAGAAGCCTGTGAAGACATTCCCATGGCTTCAGGTGGTTGCAAAAGCATGATCTGATATATTCAAGTTTCTCTAGATGGTATGGAGAGCATTTAGAGGCCCCTTTAATTTTATTAACCTTTTTGACAGTTTGAAACAACTTGATGAGTCCTTATTGTCCCTTTGGTATCCTATCCCTCATTCTCACTTTCTCCAGAAGAAACACGTGTGCGCGCGCACACACACACACACACACACACGCAACCTTAAAGAAAATGCATAATCTTTATTCCTGAGC
>NW_007815978.1:0-908 GCF_000696425.1 Galeopterus variegatus | reverse complement strand
AGTCCTCAAATAACCATGTGATCTGTAATTCAAACTGCACATGTGCTCAGAAGTTGAGACTTTGATCCTAGGAGGTTGTAACGTGGTGGAATTACAGCTAGGTGGATAATCCATGGAAGGCTTCCTTTATAGAGTGGAACACTTCAGGCAGAGGGAACAGAAAACGCAAATGTTGGAGGAGGAGTCATGGATTTTACCAGAAGTGAGTAGCCTCAAAGTCCATGTTTTCAGTAATTCGTGCATTTGCTGAGTCAGAGACTGTATACTTAAAAATGAATAAGATGGTAAATTTTATATTATACATATTTTACCACTGTTTGTAAAAACCCTTTTAGCAATGTTTTGTAGTTTTTTATTGTACAAATATTTCACCTCCTTGGTTAAGTTAATTCTTCAGTATTTTTTTATTTTTGATGCTATTGTAAATGGAACTTTTTTTATCATTTCTTTTCATATTGTTTATTGTTAGTGTATAGAAATACAACTGAGTTTTGTGTGTTGACTTTGTATCCTGCCCCTTTGCTAAATTCATTTATTAGCTCCAACAGTTTTTTTGTTGGTGGTGGTGTTTTTGAGTCTTTATGGTTTTCTACATATAAGATCATGTTATCTGTGAACAGAAATAATTTTACATTTTCCTTTCCAATTTGGGCATTTCTTGTTTCTTTTTTCTTTTTTTTTTATATATATTTTTTTGGCTTTATTTTTACAAACGTTATAATTTAATACATATTACTTAGCAATCAACCACTGGGATGGGGAGGAGGGAAAAAATGCAATGTCCCCCCTTTCGATGATGGAAACTTCTTTTTTTTTTTTTGCGGTACTTGAAATGATTTTTTTTTTCCTCGTTAAATTTTTATTTTGTCAATATACAATGTATATGATTATTATGGCCCATCACCGAC
>NW_007815977.1:0-908 GCF_000696425.1 Galeopterus variegatus | reverse complement strand
GGCAACACTAGATAAAGAGAGAAACATGCTAACACGAGGCCTTCCATTAAGAAGCGGATGACTGTATTGATGAATTAAAATGACCTACATGGAGCAAAGAGAGAGAGACACAGGTTGTGGGGGGTGTTCAAAGCTGTAGTGAGGCTGAGAGGGTCTCACCGAGGACCAAGACCCCCTCTATAGACTGGATCACACCCCCTCTTGCCTACACAAGGACCTTGCTCTTACAATTATTCTCTCTCCTATGTCAACAAGTTTTCCCTGTCTACACAATTGTTCCCATCCACCATGTACACTTGCTATAATCTCCCAACTTAAAAACATTATAACAAACCACCCATTTCCCCACTTCTCTGTGCACCTTTTCAGCCAACCCACCCAAGAGAGTCATGTGTATTTACTCCCCTGATTCATCTCTCCCATTCCCAATTGAACTGAACCTATTCCCAAACTTGTCCCCCGCTCAGGGTCTTTGCATTTGCTGATTCCTCTGCCTTGAAGACCCTTTTCCTAGATACCCACACGGCTAGCTCCTTACTCCACTCAAGTCTCAGATCATGTCACCCCACTGGAGGGGCCTTCTCTGAGAACCCCACCAAACACAACATCCCTGAGCCTCCACCCCCAATGGCCTCCAAACCATCCTCACCTTCCTGCGTACTTTAATGTCTCTCTTAGAACTTCCTAAGAAATATATATGCCTATGCCCTCTATCAAAATGTAAGTTCTTTAGGAGCAGGGATTTAATCTATTTTGTTCATTGATGGATCCCCAGCGTTTAAAGGGACTTGGCACAGAGTTGGTCTCAATAAATACTTGGAGGGAAGGAAAAAAGGGAGGGAGGGAGAGAGGGAGGATGGAGAGAGGGAGAGAGGGAGGATGGAGAGAGGGAGGGAGGGAGGATGGAG
>NW_007815976.1:0-908 GCF_000696425.1 Galeopterus variegatus | reverse complement strand
TGAGGGTTGCGATCCGTTGCCGGACATGGAAAAAGACAAAAAGAAAAAAAAAAAAAAAGAATACATCAAATTAAAGAGCTTCTGCACAGAAAAGCAAACAATTAACAGAGTGAAAAGACAACCTATGGAATGGAATGAAATATTTGCAAACTGTATATCTGATAAGGGGGGTAAGGGCCAATATCTAAAACATGTAAGGAACTCCTACAACTCAATAGCAAATAAACAAGTAACCCAATTGAAAAATGGCTAAGAATTTGAATAGACATTTCTCCAAAGAAGACATACAAAAGACCAATAGGTATATCTTAACACCTGTTATGATAGCCATCATAAAGTAAACAAACAATAATTAAACAGAAAATAGCAAGTGTTGGAGAGAATGTGGAAAGTCGGAACACTTGTGCATTGTTGGCGGGGATGTAAAGTGGTGCCTTTACTATTGGAGAGAGTATAGATTTTCCTTAAAAATTAAAAATCAGAAGACTGGAAATCAGTTTTCCAAAGAGGTATTTGCAGTCCATCTTCATCGCAGCAATGGAAGAGGAGGAAACAACCCAAATTTCCATTGAATTTAATTCATTGAACATGAATACAATGGAATATTATTTTGCCATAAAAATAAAGAAAATTCTGCCATATGCTATAATATGGATGGACCTTGCAGACCATATACTAAGTGAAATAAGCCAGTCACAGAAGGACAGATGCTGCATGGTTCCACTTACATGAAGTCTCAAAAGCGGTCAAATTCAGAGAAGCACAAAGTAGAATGGTGGTTACCAGGGGCAGGGGGAGAGGGAAATCTGTATATATATAGAGAGATTTTCAGTCATGCCCGATGAAAAGGTTCTAGAAATCTGCTGTAATATGTTGGATTACAGTTAACAATACTGTACTGCACGTGG
>NW_007815975.1:0-908 GCF_000696425.1 Galeopterus variegatus | reverse complement strand
ATTTGCAAGAGACCTGCACAGGCCCTGCCCCATGGGAAGTGTTTGGAGCACAGGTGGTGGGAGAGACAGGCCCATTGGGAAGACACTGGGACACAGCACGGACAGACGATCCACCCCCCAATCAGCACAGGACCACTCGGAGGAGACTGGTCAGGAATATAGAATTGCATAGGGTGCAGTTTGATGAAAAAACTCAGGCCCAGATCAGGTGTACTGGGTCTCTGGAAAGCCAAAAGTACCTATAAGGTCAACCATTAAACCCTGAACTGGACAAAATGTCTTCCCTAGGGAAACGGCAGCAAAGCAGCAATTTTGCTCAACCACACAGCTCACATACTGGTTTCCACAGGAAGTTCCTTCATTTTAGAAGTAAGCAGAGGACAAAAAATTAGTTCTGGCCCAGGCACACCACCAGTGTCTAGGGACCCACCAGGACACATGAGGCATGGAACCGGAAACTGGACCCCACCTCCCACAACTAGGCATACCATGCCAGTGCCTCAGGGCCTGCCCAGGGACCTGAGGCATAGAGAAAGGGACCGGACACCCCTCTCACAACCAGGAACACTGTGCCAGCACCTTGGGGCCCACCTGGGAACCTGAGGCATGGAGAACAGGACCGGATCACCCTCATACAACCAGGCACACTGTGACAGAACCTCAGGGCCTGACCAGGGACCTGAGCCTTGGAGCTGGGGACCAAACCCCCCTTCCACAACCTGGCACACTTCCAGCACCTTGGGGCCTGCCGAGGGACCCAAGGCCTGAATCCAGGGACTGGAACCTCGCTCCCACAACCAGGCACACCTCCAGTGCCAAGTAGCATGCTGAAAATATCACCTCCATATGGGTGGCCCACCACAGCTACCACAATAACCATGGCTGCCACAAAAGTGGCTAGACACCAC
>NW_007815974.1:0-908 GCF_000696425.1 Galeopterus variegatus | reverse complement strand
AAATTGGTTCTTAGGAAACAACAACAGACAATAGTTTGTAGCCCTGCAAAGTTCAAACCTACCTGAAAAAAATTTATTCTTTAGTGTTTAATTCCTCCCATTAGGTAGAACTTAAAGTTAAATTAATTATTTGGGCTATTAATTTAATTATGATTAATTAAATCTGTTATTAACTAATTAAACTTGATTTAAACTTAATTTCTCCTGAGGAGGCAATAATGAAAAAAATGGTTAAAAAATACTGCTCTAGATAAATGTTGAAACAAAGTTTTCATTTAGTCTTTTCCCACCTGCTTTTTTGTAGCCCTCTCCACCCCAACTCCTCATCCCATCTTGCCCTAAATCAAAACTACTTACTTGTGTTCACCTCTAACAAAACTCCAACTTTCTCGATTCCCAAGACCTCACTAGGTCTTAGAAAAGTCACCCAGACTAACCTGCCTTAAGGTATCTATACTTTACAAGAGGAGAATAACTTTCCATAAAGTGGATTTCATGCAGTGTAAATGGGAAAACGCTGAAGGTTATACTTGAGAAAGGGGAGATAATTCAATGTCTGTTTCTGAAGCTCTTAATCGCTGTCCTGCAGATTAAGCAAACAATTTGTTGATGAGTACAATTTCTCACCTATACATATAGTACTGCCTTAGTCAACAATTCCTCTTAAGAAGCTTCTTTATAACAAAGACATCTATTTACTTTAATTATCAAAAATCATTCAAGTAATTCTGGCCTAATTCATAGCTCAAAGTATGTTCCTGTTAAACAGTATGCATGCAGCTAAGCAAAAATATCACTGTGCACAACTTCTATTTGTCCATCAAAAAAACTGGAGTGCAGGGTATCTGTCAATATATGCTCTACCTAATATTTCACTACTTATGATCTGTTTCTATACATCACACTAA
>NW_007815973.1:0-908 GCF_000696425.1 Galeopterus variegatus | reverse complement strand
GGGTTGGAAATGATATTAAGAACAATGGGAAAGGGCTCCCCTAATAATGAATACTGAACAGAATAGAGTGACGAATGTGTTGGCTTTATCAGTCAGGATTATAGGTTGCAAGCAACAGAAAGAAACTTCTTAACTTAAATAGGAAAGGAGATTTTTTTTGTTTGTTTTGTTTTGTTTTTCTCAGAGACTATAAAGTACTTTAAATAATCATCAGAAAGGATCTGGAGAATCAGGCCTGAAAAATAATCAGAGATCAATAGAGGCTGGGCCCAAAATTATGCTGACAAGATCATGCTACAAGAATAATCTAGCTGGACAGGGTATAGACCCAAAGGAAATAAAATCAATATATCAAAAAGACACCTGCACACCTGTGTTCATCACAGCACTATTCAGAATAGCCAAGAGATGGAATCAACTTAAATGTCCGTCACTGGATGAATGGATTAAAAAACTGTGGTGTATAATGAAATACTACTCAGCTATTAAAAAAAAAAAAGATATTTGTAGCAAGAGGCCTGCAGCTGGAAACCATCATGTTAAGTAAAGTAGGAAGTCAGGCACAAAAAGACAAATACCACATGATCTCACTCATATGTGGAGTCTAAAAAAAAAAAGTTAAAAAAAGGGGTTCTCATAGAAGTAGAGCGCAAAATAATGGTTACCAGAGGTGGGTTGGGGAATGGGGAGGAGCAGGGACAGAAAAGAAAAGTGGTGGACTAACAGGTACAAAACTGTGCTTTCTACCCTAAGTGAATTCTTGTGCAGCATATGCATGTATTGAAATAACATACCCTACAAATATGTACAAGTAAATTTTTTAAAAGTTATGAATTAAAAAAAAAGGAAGAATAACCTACTTGGGTTATTGCTGTAGGCACCACAACCACCAGTAATGTTGACATGGG
>NW_007815972.1:0-908 GCF_000696425.1 Galeopterus variegatus | reverse complement strand
AAAAAAAAAATCTAATGAGGTTAAACATCTTAATGTGTGTATTAGAGAGAGAGAGAGAGAGAGAGCGGAAGAGAGAATCGACTATTAATGTTCTTTGACCATTTTAAAATTAAGGTGTCTATTTTTTCCTCATTGATTTGTAAGAGTTGTTTATATATTGCAATTATCAGTCTATGGTTTGTCACATATGCTTCACATCATTTCTCCCAGTTTGTTCTTTATCTTTTAATTTTAAGGTTTCAGAAGTTTTGTGTATTTAGTTAAAAGGGGTCGTGGTTGGGAAATCTTTCCTTATGCCAAGACAATATAACATTTTTACATTATGTAAATTAGAATACATAAAATTGTAATTCTGTGTAGCTATGTACCACAGAATAGTTTTGGTTTGTTTTTTCTTAAAATTCCTTACTGAAGTACCATAAACCTATTATTCTCAATTAGGATGGCAGGCTCTTTTGGGAGGGGAATATCAGCTTTTAATATTTAAAAATTTTTTAAATTACTTAGAAAATGTCCCCAGCGTTATACGACTATTTCTCATTGTAAAAATATTTAAACAGAAAAGAAGTATACGTAAGAAAGAGGAAACACCTTTCTTTGCTCTTTCCATCCTATACATACACATTAGTTATATTTCCTTCCTCAGAGTTACATATTATTAGTGATTCTATAAGCCTTCAGATCCTTTTCTGAACATGTAGTGTTTTTTAGTTCTTTTTTGTTCATAAATTCATGAACTTGTGAAGCTTATAAATGGTTACTATTTTCTTATATAACAGGCTTCTTCTTAATTCTTATAGTTCTTAAAACTCTAGCTAGTTTTACCCAGAAAGGGATTTGTAAAGGGATAAAGATCTTCAGAGTATCGTGGCTTTAAGAAGCAATTTCCTAACTGTTTCAGGAATAAA
>NW_007815971.1:0-909 GCF_000696425.1 Galeopterus variegatus | reverse complement strand
TGGTATATTCACACAATATTGAGTGGCACAATATGCCACTGAAAAAGGAATGAGGAATATATCCATTTATTGTTATGACTCAGGTTATATAATTATGTATAAAATCAAGATGGAGAAAATTGTGTATGGAAGGCTACTACTTATTTAAGAAATTATATAAATTACATCAGATTTTAAAACGGTTCTCTATAGAGTGTGAGGAAACAGTGTGGAATAAACAGGGATAAAACTTAGTGTTTGTAAAAATAAATTTTCTTTTTTTTTAAAGCTTTATTAAAGTATAATTGACATCCAACAAACTTCTTATATTTAAAGTGTTCAATTCACTAAGTTCTGACTATATATACATCTATGAAACCATCACAACAATCAGGGTAATAAATTTATCTAACTTTAATTTGTACTCTCTCCTTCTTTCCCCTTTCCATATATCCCACACATCTCCATATTACCATCCTTATTATGCCATCACTATATATTAATTTGCATTTTGTAGAATTTCATTTAAATGGAATCATACAGTATGTACTACAGTTTGTAGCTGTGTCTTTCTTCTTTCACTCAGAATAATTATTTTGAGATCAAGCTATGTTGTTGTATGTATCGCTAAGTCATTCCTCTTTATTTCTGAGTCATATTCCATTGTATTGGCATACCACAGTGTATTAGTCCATTTCTGTTGCTTATAACAGTAATACTTGAAATTTGGTAATTTATAAAGAAACAATTTTAATGCTTATAGTTTTGGAGGCTGGAAAGTCCAAAGTCCAGGAAACATATCTGATGAGAGACTTATTGGTGGGTAGTGACTCTTCATAGCAAAGCAGGGTGTCACAAGGAAGATGGTAGAAGCCGACAGAGAGCTAACTCCTTACTCCTGTCCTTTCAAACCCCCCAGAACCATGCCCA
>NW_007815970.1:0-909 GCF_000696425.1 Galeopterus variegatus | reverse complement strand
TTCTAGCGAACCAAACACCCACCTTTTAAAATCAGCACAGTGAAGGAGAGCTCACCAAAGATATGATGACTATAAGTCCTGAAAATGCCAGCAGGATCCTCAGTTTTTTACAAGTTTATGTGAATTGTTTCCAGTCATTTGTCCTGATGTTGATTCCAGAATACGTTACCCGTTTTGGGGAAAATAGAATAGTTTGATCAGGGCCCTTGCCTAGGGTCCAGTTGGGTGTGGTTCAGCACGTCCATTGTAAGCAAATTGTGTGTGTGTGTTTCTGTGTGTGTGTGTGTGTGTGTGTGTGCGTGTGTGTGTGGAGTTGGTGCACATGCACGCCAATGTATCTTTTTAGTTTTGTTGCTATTCTTGTCTTCTTCAGAGAGAGAGAGAGAGGAGTTTGAGAGAAGCAGGTGGGTGGGCGTCTGCCTTGGGCATTCACCCAGCAAAGCCATGCTTTCCAACCTATGGCTCCAAGGATCTTTTGGCCGGTTACCTAGCTCATAGACCTGCATGAAGGAGACTGGTGACCCAGCCTGGCATACAAAGGGTTTGTGACCCAGTCTGTGAACAGCTTAGAGGGGTCCGTGGGTTCCAGACCCAGCCCTAGCTCAACAATCGGCCCAGTCGTCAACAATCGGCCCAGTCGGTGCAAGATTACCAGCAGCTAAAAGAGCCTGACAACTGGTGGGTCACCTAGCTTTATAATAGGCATCACAAACAGGATTAAGAGCACTACACTTGGTGATGGTGACAGGATTTCAGCCACTGCCTTAGCAGAGTGCCACGTCTGACGTAGTCTGCAACAGGATTCTGAGCAGGTACAGGAGCCAAAAGCCCTTGGAGGAAAGAGAAATGTGGCTATGGCCACTTTCCTGTTGACTGGGATCTGGTTGCTGCACACTGTACTGCAAGGCA
>NW_007815969.1:0-909 GCF_000696425.1 Galeopterus variegatus | reverse complement strand
CATTTTACAACAGACAAACAGACGGTGATTAAACATGTGAAAACAAGTTCAACACTTGGTACGCTAAATTCACTTTACTATTAATTTGGCAAAGATTAGGAAGCCCAATAATGCCAAGCATTGGGATAAAAAAAGGCATAAATTTTAAAGAAAACGTTTATTCATTGCTGATGGCAATGTGAATTGGTATAATCGCACTTTGGAAATCCCTATGACATTTTCTCATAAATTTCTTGAGGACCAGATGCACTGCCTAGGTATATAATAAAGAAAAAAATTGTACTATGCAGCCGGTACACATAGAAGAATATTAACAGCAGAATGTTTTGTAACAGTAAAGACTGAAAATAACCCAAACATCCACTGACAGGAGAATGAATGAACTGTTCAATGTTAATATTATCAAATATTAGTTAAAGATGAAATGAATAAATACAGCTACATGGAACAATGTGGTTAAATCTTAGAGACAACACAGAGTGGACAAGTTTACTTACAGCGTGACATTATTGTTAATTAGTAACGTGACATATCATTAGCAATACAGACTGCCTAAAACAGCAAGGGAAGATTGATCGGTAGTTCAGGTGAAGGTGAGATGTAGAGCAGCAAAATATAAGAGAAACATTCACAACCATGCAACAGTACTGATGACACTTTCGTTTGGAATACAGGTTTATGGATGTTCATTAATTACGCTACATACATAAAGTTTCCTACATGGTTCTACCAAATACGTTCTTTAAAAGCACTGCTTAGAACAGTACTATGGCATAATCCTGTTTCAATTAAAAAATGCGTAACTTTTTATGTGTCTCAAATTTTTCTAGGTAGTTAAACTAGAAAAAGAAATACAGTGGTTTTCTCTGGGGAGGATAAAGAGATAGGGAATTTAAAATTTTACTTAAC
>NW_007815968.1:0-909 GCF_000696425.1 Galeopterus variegatus | reverse complement strand
GTTTCTGTTACTTGAAACAAGAACCCGCCTCTCCTACCTTGTACAAGGGAAAAGGCTCCAGATTTTATGTTTTAAAGTGTTAATGAGTATTTAAAAATTAGCAAGGAATGTATATTTATTATAAAAACATAAGGAAAAATAAAAATGTATGTAGAAATTAGTTGTAAAAGATTATATAGTCCATGCAGTTATTTTTATTATTCTAGTTTAGATTCTTTTTTCCAGGCACACACATATACACTTATTTTACACAAATGGGATCAAAACTCTCCCCCAAGTTTTGTCTGTGAGTGTATATGTCTAATATTACATCATGATGTGATTTTCACATTTTCAAAGGTGGCAAGGCATTTCATTTGCATAGATGTACCATAATTTAAATGATCTCATATTGATGGGTTTTTGTATTGCTTATAGTTTTTAACCAATATAACCACCACTATAAATGCTATGATAAACACCTTTATGTACGTAAATTTTTTCATTTGGCAGAACACTTCCATAGAATAAATTCAGAATTACTGCGACTGAAGGTATCATGTAAATGCCTTTAAGGATTTTGGTCTGAATTGCACAGCTGCTCTCCAGGAAGCCCGTAGCCCTGTGTTCTCTTACAGGCAGTGCATGAGACGGCTTCTCCATGCCTTCCCCAATGCTACATATTATTCTTTTAATTGAATAAATTTTTAAAAATTCATCTGATGTTTTGTAAACCTTTATATGCTAAGTAATGCTGTTGTTGAGTGCCTGGCTATCTAGGAGCACAGGAAACTTCTTCCTTATTTTACTCAAACATGGGACTCTGAACACCTGGTATGACAGACAGCAGCTCCCACTCACTCCCCCACTCAATTCAGGGACCCAGTACACTGGGACCAGTAAATTCTCCTTAGAGCCTGCTTCAGTGCC
>NW_007815967.1:0-909 GCF_000696425.1 Galeopterus variegatus | reverse complement strand
TCAGGTTGGACAGACAAGGCACACATATCAGAGATTTATGATTTCTATGGAAATATGCCCAATGACTGATGTAAGTGATAAAACAGAAGGGACATGACCATGGCCTGCTCAGAGCAAACTTCATGGAAGCTATGGAACTTGAGCCAGTAATTAAACATGGGGTGAGATTTTTTTTTTTTCCTTTTTGTCTTTTCTTTTTTACTGACTGGTAACAGGATCGCAACCCTCGGCGGGAGCGCCACTGTGCTCCCAAGCGGCGCACTCTCCAGTGCGCCACCGGGCTGGCCCATGGGGTGAGATTTTGATAGGCTGGGTAGGGACAAGGCCAGGAGAGAATGTTGCTTATAGGAAGGCCATGAGCCCACCAGCCCTTAAAGTAATTTCAATCTTCCTAGCCTTTGGTGTCCACCTGTTATACCTCAGCCCATCTGCCATCACTAGTGGCTGAAAGACCCAAATATTCCAACCTTGCATGGTCGTCAAGAACCTGCCCCTGGTGAGAGCACTGGCAGAGGGAGACCACAGGTCATTGAGACACTTTGTAGCTTAGAGGAAGGAGAGCAAGTGAAGAGTGAAATCAGAGGATTCCTGTTGGGGCAGACATAGTAGAAGAAACAGAAGAGAATTGAAAAATCATAGTAGAAGAAACAGAAGAGAACTGAAAAAGATAAATAAAACCTTGAAGTGTCTAGAAGAAAATATAGGAGAAATCACAACCTCAGGGTAGGCAAAGATTTCTTGGATGAAACACAAAAAGCACTAACTGCATTTTAGTTTGCTATTGCTGCCATAACAAGTTACCACAAAATAACCACCTTGAAACAATACACATTTATTTTCTTACAGTTCTTTTAGGTCAGAAATCCAATGTGCTCATCTGGGTCTTTGCTTAGAGTCTCACAACATCAA
>NW_007815966.1:0-909 GCF_000696425.1 Galeopterus variegatus | reverse complement strand
GAATCCTCCGATCACAGGTTTGAAAGGACAAACATCACAGGCTCAGCAGTGGGTTCCCTTGGTCCTTCTTTCCCATCTTGTGCACTTCTCTCCCTACCTCGCCCTCCCCTGCTGCTCCCAATGAGATGTCTCTGGTTCCAGGTAAGTGCCCCAAGGCCTGCTCCCCCAGCTTGTCCTCGATTCCAGGCGACAGACCAGTGGTGAAATGTGAGTGCCTGGAGGACGTGGTGGGGGGCTGTCGCTACCGGGTCAATAACGACTTGGACCACAAGTATAGACCACGTCCTGTGAGCGAGATCATCAAATCTGCAAAGGAAAAGGTTGGTCAGGAGGTGGACTACAGTCCTCTGACAAAGAACTGTGAGCACTTTGTCACTGATCTGAGATACGGCAAGGAACGCTGAAGGCAGGTAAGGCCTTCTATGGGGGATCTGTGTCCCACTGGGAGGTCTGCTTGGGGCAGGGTTCACTGCGTGGCAATGTGATACTGGAGGTGCCCCATTTGGCATCCAGCTAGAGATGTGGAGTAGAGTTGAGTTCAGGGTTGACATGGGGCTGGAGATAGAAGCTTCGAGGCTGCACTTGTGAACAGCACACAGTGAACCCGAAATGCACTGCCCGTGGTCACCGTCTCTCTACATCTACCCTTGGCTTCTGCCACAGCCCTCCCTCTGCAGAGGTGGAGCTCAGGTAGAACCCAGACCGCATAACACTATCCAGCCTGGCCCCTGCAGCTCTGGCCCCATGAAACCGGGCACAAACCCTCTTCCAAGCCCACCCCCAAATCAGGAACAAATGTCCTCACCTGGGAAGTTCACTCAAAATTATTCCATCAGCAAATTCTCGGGACAAGCCCAACATCAGAAGTGCTCACAACCCAATAAATGGAGTCCCTGGGGACACAGCCAA
>NW_007815965.1:0-909 GCF_000696425.1 Galeopterus variegatus | reverse complement strand
AAGAAGGCAGAAGGTATGGGTAGAAGTGGAGGCAACAGGTGGACGTTCTCTAGGAGGAGACGAAAGGTGAACAGAACAAGAAAGAACGGAGGAGACAGACGCGGGCTGCAGGTGAATCACTGAGGACAGCGCTTCTGGGGTGAGGCGGGTCCCATGCACAGAGCAAGCATGCATGCAGAGGAGATGCAGCGATGGCAGATGCAGATGGGCGTGGGGATAATGAGTGCAGCACGTCCTATAACGGTGAGGGAACGCAACTGAGGCACGGGCAGAATCGGGTTTGACAAGGAGAAGACACGTTTCCATCGCCAGTTCAGAGAATGTAGAAAGGACATACAGGAACAGGCATTGTGAAGGGACAGTGAAGGAAAAAGGAACTGAGGGTACCCACATTCGATGGTTTGGAGGAAGCATGTGTTGATGCAGCATGGCCCATGTGCAGGGAGCTCAAAGAGGATGGACACAGATGGATGCTAAGTAATAGGGAAAGTCCCATCCTGAGAACATCTGTATCCCGCAGTGCCACTCACCAAAGCAGAGTGACTGAAAAATGAATCACATGCTAACAGATAGGTACAAACTCCTGAAAAGCACAGGTCCTGCCCTGGTCTCCAGGCAGGATGAGGAGGCTGGGATTTCAATTTCACCAAATGGAAACAACGCCATTTCCAACAGGCCCTCTGCACTGCATGGGACATGTACCCACCCTGGAAAGAAAGCATGAAGTCACACCTGTTGTGAAACTACTTTCTGCCCAGGTCTTGCTCTTTTAATAAATTAGCAAGTTGGCTTTTCTTTTTTTCTTTTTTTTTTTTATTTTATTTTTTTTGTCTTTTATCTTTTTCCGAGTCCGGCCACGGATCGCAACCCTCAGTGTTGCCCCTGTACCGGACCGGGGACCGGCAACGG
>NW_007815964.1:0-909 GCF_000696425.1 Galeopterus variegatus | reverse complement strand
AAAAAAAAAAAAAAAAAAAAAAAAAAAAAGTAAAGGACAGAGAATGAGGGAAAGGATAGTCCCATTTTCTGCATTCTGATGGATCACACTTGGAATACTGTTTTCAGCTCAGGTTGGCATCAGGCTTTCCAGTTGGGCAGAGGTGGAGAAGAGCAAGTGGAATATTTAAGGGCATTGCAATCATATCTGATGAGAAACAGTGGAAATATTGGGATGAATATCCATCTCACATCTCAGGAGGTGAGACCTCATGAAAGTGAGACCTTGCTTGCTCTGTGTAGCTGGTCCCATGGGTAGAACAGCGACCAGTGGTGGAAGTTACGTGGATACAATCACATTTCAGTATAAGCAAAGGATTTATAATAATCACAGCAATGATTGGAAGGCCACTTACTGATATGTTGTTGACTCAATATTTTGATGGGAGATTGGTCTGAATGAATTTCTGTGTCTTCTAGCCTCTGTTAAAAAAAAATGCCAATAGCCATATATGGTAAATTGCAAAAATGGCCTTAAGTTTCTCTCTTTCCGGTACACTGCTTTGCAATGTGACTTGGTAGCATCCCCCATCAAGGGTTTACTTCTCAGCCCCTTGAATTTGGGCTTGGCTGTGAGGCTTCCTTCTACCAGTGGGACATCTGCAAATGTGATTTAAGGAGAGGCTTCAAAAGTACTTGTGTGTCAGGGCTTTTCCTGTTGCTGCCCCTGGGAATCCTGAAACTGCCATGAGCCAGGGCTAGCTTGTTGGAGACACTTGACCTTGTCAGCTCTCTCACCCCAGTTGACAACCAGCACGGACAGCCAAACACGGGGGGAAGGTCATCCTAGACCATGCAGACCCTAGATGGCCTGCCTGCTGACCGCAGGTGAATGAGTGAGCCCAGGCAAGACCAGCAGAACTGCTCTGCT
>NW_007815963.1:0-909 GCF_000696425.1 Galeopterus variegatus | reverse complement strand
GAGAAATGAATTCAAAGCAGAAGAGACCCTTTCACACCCACCAGGTTGGCAGACAGTCGCCATCTGATGCCATCTGGTGCTGACAAGGATGTGTGGCAAGGGACACCTGCAGGCATCTGCTCCAGGCAGGAGCATTAGCAGGGCTGATGGGAGCCCCAGGATGGCGACCCTCCTGCATGCCTGCAGAGGCATTGGACACTGTGCACAGGAGCTCAGCAACACAGGCTGTGGCAGCATGTGATGGAAGCCATCCAAATGTCCCCCAGACGTTGAACAGGCATAGATGCCACAGTGTACTGACATAAGCAGATACAGAGCAGCAGGAAAGATGAAGGATGACAGCTGTGTGCAAGGCTGAGGACTCTCAGGAACAAAAGGCGTACGGGCAGCAGATCGCAGGATCCCATTAAATAAAGTTCAAAAACATGTGAAACTCAGCAACATACTCTAGGGATGTAAATACTCATAGGTAAAACTATGAAGAAAAGTGAGAAGTGATAAATACATAGTTCAGGCAAGGAGGGATGAGGACAGGATGGGAAAGGCTGAATGACCAGGGTGTCCCTATCACTGATCTATAACCTGCTATATATGGGCTCTGTGTATCTGAACCAGAGGCACATGCATTGCATACTCAATATCCCTGAGACATGTGTCTAAACATAAAGTCGATGAAGAAGCTCACAATGTCCCCTGCATGAGGCCTCTGACAGCTCCCTCTGCACGTGGAAGGAGCAAATGCCTGACAGGACTGCCCGCCACACTGGCCTGGCCACCCCAGACAAAGTCATTCAAGTCTCCCCATGACTGCCTCCTTTAAGTCCAACTAAATGTCACCTCCCTGGGCCAAGCCCGTGGCACACTTGGGAGAGTGCGGCGCTGGGAGCGCAGCAGCGCTCCCCCCCCCCC
>NW_007815962.1:0-909 GCF_000696425.1 Galeopterus variegatus | reverse complement strand
AAGGAACTGACAAGAAGATTACAATTGGGATCACAATCTCATTTTTAACCCTAACTCAAAAAGGTAACTTGAACAAAGACTTCGACCCTCAAAAGGAAGATTATAAAAGATACTGTAT
This sequence comes from Galeopterus variegatus, assembly GCF_000696425.1. Lineage (NCBI taxonomy): Eukaryota > Metazoa > Chordata > Mammalia > Dermoptera > Cynocephalidae > Galeopterus > Galeopterus variegatus. The sequence continues at coordinate 791 of NW_007815962.1, read as the reverse complement.
TTTCTTTCTCTTATTTAGAATGCATCCCTTCACCTTTCTGGCCCGATTCTGCTCATTAGTTAGGTCCCGATTGACTTGTCACCTTATTTGTAGAATATTTCTCTGCACTTCAAGCAGAATTAATTGCTGCTGCCTCTGTGCTCCCACAGCACCTTATTCATAAGTACTTATCACATTATTAGCTATATTCCACATCGCCCTTAGCTGGCTCCAAACTGTGAGCTCCTTTCTAAAAGACTGATAATAGAACCTATTTTGTTTTGTTGGTTTTTTTTGTTTTTAAAAACTTAACATCTTTCACTTTGCCTATCACAGGAATGAAAAGACATTCACTAAATTGATTTGAATTGAATTTTCTTCTCTGTAGAAAATCTAAATAGTTGGTCATTTTATGACTAGAATGTTGTTTGGACCACTTTAATTCAGAGCTAGAGAGAAAAACAACCTCAGTAATCAAGCCAATTGCCCGAACCTACTGTCCGTTCTCTATGGGCATACCTACCAAGTTAACCAGAATGTTAAGGTCAGTTTTTCAGATGAAGTCTCTTCTCTTCTTGCCGACTTACAGACACATGAGTGGTATATATCCTTCTTCAATTTTGCTTTTTGGACATTCTAAAGACAACTTATGTTCTTAACTCACTTTACTGTTTCCAATAGGTTGCAATGATTATTCAGTAGTTATCATATTTCTTTATGTTTTGTTTGTGTGCACAATTTGTTCACAAAATGTCTTGTATATTTCCCAGGGAACAAGCTATTTCTAAGGAAAGGTGTACTTACATGGATTG
>NW_007815961.1:0-909 GCF_000696425.1 Galeopterus variegatus | reverse complement strand
TCTTCCATTCCTAGGTGCTCACGCAAGCTGTGCGGCGGGTCTTGTTCAAGGTATGGAGGAAAATTAAAAGCTGGCTTATGACACGCAGCATGTGTTTTACAAACAGGCCTACGCGCAGCCTATTACCCACCTGGCCTGGACGCCCCCTTCAGCCCAAATCCCAGGGCATCAGCTGACCCCTCGGGTCTCCCCAGTATCTACTCCAGCTCTCAGACCCTCCTGCCCCGCTGGGACCCAACCTGGACATCTCGCCCCCCGCCCCCCACCCTGATCCCTTAGAGGTTAAAGGGCAGAGATGGTATCCGACCCTGCCTGGGCCCTCTGGGCAGTAACCTGCCCCAGAGGGTGGCTCCCATGTGCCTTCCTCCACCAGGCTGACCTGAGCCATGACCAGCGGGCTGCCTGGGCCGGGGGGGCTTCGCTTACTGGCCAGGCCCACACTGGCCACTCCGAGGGGCTGGTCACAGTGCATAGCACTGCAACCCCAGCGTCCTGGTACCTACATGTCCACGGGGAAGCCACAGTCCATGGTGAGGGAGAAGGATCCTTGAGACACGGCCAGCACCAGCGTGTGCCACTGGCCGTCCATCAGGGCAGGGCTGCGGAAGGACACGCGGGTTTGCCAGGCGCCGGCCGCGTCCTCGCGCAGGAACAGGAGGTGCAGCTGCGTGGGCGAGTACCGCAGGCCAAGCAGCAGCGTGTCGCTCTCCTCCGCCACCAACGACAGCAGGTACTCGTTCCTCTGTGGAGAGCGGGCGTGAGGCTCGGTGCTGGGGAGCAACGCGGTAGAGGAGGGGCAGGGCGAGGAGGGGGGCTGAGGGGGGATGGGCGTGGCTGATAGGAAAGGGGCAGGGCTAAGGAGCGGGGCGGGGCTAAGAAGAAGGGCCGGGCTGAGTGGGGGTGAGGCTC
>NW_007815960.1:0-909 GCF_000696425.1 Galeopterus variegatus | reverse complement strand
AGAAGACAGAACCAGAGGAGAAGCTAAGCTGCTGGCGCTACAGATGGGTGCAGAGCTGTTGGAGAGAGAAGTAATAGCTGTGTTGCCGCACGACCTGCACTGTGTTAGCTGACTTTACAAAATGGCCATTCCCTGGAGGCGAGGGGTTTTGTGCTGTAGGAAAAGGTCAGGAGATTTAGAGACAGCAGTCATCCTGAATCTCTCCTCCGCCACTTGCTAAATAAAGCCATAGCTAGCTCTGCATTTGCTTAAGTTCAAAGACTCATCTCTGTGGCTTGTACAACATTATTCCTTTCGTTGTTGCTTCCCTTTCCTCTCTCCCACTTGTTCCCTCCCTCTGTTATCCAGTCATCTGGTTCACTATCCTCTCTCTAACTTGACTTTATTGAAGGCACCTCTTTTGTGGTGCCTCTTATGTCCCCTCCCCATGGAACTGTAGGCTGAAAATTGGAAACAGAATCTTAGAATGGTACAATGTGAGCAAAGAAATAAACCTTCACGATCATCTGGTCCAAAATTCATTGTCTACAGACAAGGAATCTGAGGCTCTAAGAGCTGAGACAACCTGCCCAAAGTCACCCATACACAGAACTACCGACCCCCAGCCCAGTGCTCTTTCCAGTGATTGACACTCCTCTCCGATGTCAAGTGAAGTATGGTGTAGAATTAGACCCCAAACACGAGCCAGATTGGAGGACGACAGGGTCCAAATCCAGGAGGACGGTAAGGTCACTTCTAAAGGCAGGATGCTAATTATGAAAACATGAAGTATTGATTTTGACACCATGGAATGCTCAGAGTTTGCAACACTTGGGACGCAGAATGCCCCAGCTCATTTCTTTACCACGTAAAGTGGGCACAGAGCGACATCTGCTGGATGCCTGGACTTCAGGCCACATGCCATGATTC
>NW_007815959.1:0-909 GCF_000696425.1 Galeopterus variegatus | reverse complement strand
GAAGCACTTGGGGCAGGCCTGGCAGGCCCTTAGCAGAATGGGGGCCATTAGCAACAGGGGGCTGTGAATAGTAGGCCTGGCCATGGAGGCCCTTGGTGCCAAGTATTCTGTTATAGCCACACACAAAAATTGGTACCAAGAGTGGGGTGTTGACTATAAGAGACACTTGAAAATGTGACTTTGGAACTGGGTGTTGAGGAGAGTTTGGAGGAGTTTCGAGGACTCAGAAGAAGATTAAAAGATGAGGGAAAGTTTAGAATGTCTTAGAGACCAGTTAAATGGTGGTGAGCAGGATGCTTATGGAATTATGGACTGTAAAGACCATTCACAGGAGGTCTCAGATAGAAATAAGGAGTTTATTGGAAACTGGGGCAAAGATCACCTTTGCTGTGAACTGGCAAAGAACTTGGCTGTGTTGTGTCCATGCTCTAGGACTTTGTAGAGGTTGGAACTTAAGAGTTGTGAACCAGAGTATTTGGTGGAAGAAACTTCTAAGCAGCAAAGCATTAAGGAAGATGCATGGCTACTTGTAACAGCCTACTCTGAGTTATGGCAGCAAAGGCATGACATAAAGCCAGAATTTAAAAGGGCAGCAGAGTGTAAAGATTTGGAAAATTTGCAGCCTGGTCATGTGGTAGAGAAGCAGAGAGCATTTTCAGAAGAATTCAATGGTACTAACAAGATTAACACAAAAGAACAGGATTATCAAGAGAAGAAGAAAAAGGCCCTGAAGGCATTGCAGAAGCCTCTGGGGCCAACTCTTCCATTTCAGACCCAAAGATCTAAGGAGACAAAGTTGTCTTGGGGAACTGGCTTGAGGAGCCCTCCACAGGCTTGAAGAGGAACACCAGCCCTCCACTGGCAGCAGAGGTCTGTGGTGCCCTTAAGGAGACTACAACAACCACCCAG
>NW_007815958.1:0-909 GCF_000696425.1 Galeopterus variegatus | reverse complement strand
AAGCAACTCCATCTGAAGGGCACAGCTGTGGCTTCTGCCAGCTTCTGCTCTGTGTGCTCAGGAGCTCCTGCCTTAAAGTGGCCATGGCTTGAAATCCTTTGAGCAGTTTTTTCTTTTTCTCATCATGGCTTCTCCCACCTTCATGAACTCTGTAGGTCTCTCCTCCTCTTTCCTGAGCTCTAGCGGCCCCAGCTAGCACTGCTGTTTTATAAAGAGTTTGGGGAGATTCCCTAATCTATATTATTGTAAACATATTTAAAAATGTGCGGTTGTGTCAATGTGTTTTAAAGGTATAAAGTGGTCCTTCTAGCCACTGCAAAAGCTGCACATTCTGATGCTTGGGGACTGTGAGATATGGTCTCTAGAGCCTTGCTTTAAAGATAATTGGTGGGGACATTCTTGCCTCTGAATGTGGTATCACTCCTGGGTTATCAAACACTTCAGGGTCATCAGCCCAGCTGTCCAGTTTCTGGGACTGTTGGGAAAAAGAGGTAGCTCCTGTTAGTCCTGGCTAGGCCCCTTCTGTCCTGCAGGCTTTCCTCACAGGACATCAATAATCTCTTCCTCTTATGCTGTGGCATATCTGTTATAAAGAAGTATACTTTAGGAAACAGTCTTCAGGAAGGTCCAGATGAATTCATACAGTCTTAAAAGATTACCCCAAACTTTACCTCAAGCTCTACTTCAGTGTGATAAAAATTCAGCATTGGCATGGATAGTCAGGAAGAGAATCAATTTAACAGGCTTTCTAAGTACATACCGACTCTGTGATAATGTCTGGACTTTTGTGTTGGATGATGTTGAATTCACATAGGTGACAGAGGTTATGGAAGTGAATAAGGTTAAAATTATAGTTTGTGATGGTAAAAATCCTGGCTCCAAGACCACAGAATGAACAGGAAAAAAAAA
>NW_007815957.1:0-909 GCF_000696425.1 Galeopterus variegatus | reverse complement strand
TATGTTTCTCTAGTAAATCTAAGAGAGTATTTTCTCTTCATCCCATTTCACCACTCACATATGACAAGACTGTCAGTCTTGTCTCTGTTGTGTTCTAATAAATAAGGAATAGCTAGAGATCATGTGAACACATATGGTTGAAAACGGAACTGCAGATGAGGTTCTCCACTGTTCATGGTTCTTATAGTTACCTTCAAGCAGAGAAACAGCGCTAACGTATGGTGCCCTGGAGGCAATTTTACTGGAGAAAAAGCCACTATCATCTAACTATTAGACCACTGCCCTCCTTTTCCTGGCTTTAAGTCTCTTTAGCTGTCTCTGAAGACGTAACTTCGAAATGCCAGACTTTCTTCTAAATGACAAGAAAAATAAATTTGCCAAGTCTAAAATTATGGAGACAATTTACTATTAAAAAGTAAAAATAGTTCTCTGTGGGTCTCTAGGTAAAATTTTGCTTCAGATGAATTAGTTAACCTCTGGCAACTTTGTGCATCGTCACAGCTGTGTAATTTCATTCTCACTGTCAGTTGTGCAATACTGTGCACATATTTAATAACCAAATATTTATCCTCCATGCACACAGAAATTTTAAACTCTCAGCAATGGAATACAGAAAGATCATGTTTCTGAAAACCCAGTGGTGTTTCTATTCAATATTTAAAATTTAATGTTTAATTATAGAAGGTAGTGAAATTCTTAAAAGCACAGCTTTTCTGCAGAACAGTTAAAAACAATTAACACTTTTATTCTGTTAACTGTTTAATCTTTATTGTCATTTAATGATGCCAGCATTTTACTTTTTTTCACTGCTATGAAAAGATTGGTTATTCTGTAAGATCCCTGGTGAATCAGACTTTGATCTGTGCTAAGTAACTGAGAAAAATGGACTAAAGCGACAGTATAGAAAGT
>NW_007815956.1:0-909 GCF_000696425.1 Galeopterus variegatus | reverse complement strand
AGTTCACTGCACGTACTTAGTTTAAATTGTTCCATATTTGAAAGTAAAAAAATCTTGAAAATACACATAAACAATAATATACATATACATGCATTTAAATGTTTTGTTATTCATTGATTAGTAACCTGTGAATCATTGGAATCTTGCTGAATTTTTAGAGGATTCTTTTTCTGGGGAAAATTTACCAATTCCCTGAACTCACATAGGAAACCCACTTAATCAGCGTCACCTCACAAATAAAACAGAGAAGAGTCCATTCAATAGCTGCAACAGGGACAGCCTAGTGAATGGTTGTCTGCCTACTGCAGCGGCTTCTAAATCAGAGTTGGGTGCTAATGCTGCCGGAGACACTAGATACTCTGAAGGAAATTGAAAATTTGAAAGCATACTCCTCTGAAGAAGACACACATTCACACACACATCCTCTCTTCCTCTCTCTCATGCACACCTACACAAACACACAAGCACACGTTCACCCACACAACATTGTATTTGCATACACCTGAAGAGATAAAGCAGGAACTTCTGCTCCCACTTTCATGGTCAGTTTTAAGGCTTATCTACGTATTTCTCATGGAAGTGTTTGTGAGACCTGTGTTTGTTGCCCGAGATGAACCTGTCCCAGTAGCCCCTCCCTTGCCAGAGACAGGCTGCGGGGGCAGCTTCCAGTGTGGGTCAGATAAGCACCAGGCAGAAGCAGGACTTGAGAGACCATGAGAAACTACCCTATGTAGGGCACATGCCTAGGGATAGGGGGCCACTCAAAGGAACCAGTTTGCTAATATTTTTCTTATAATTTCTGAATCTATTTCCATTAGTGAGATCAGCTGGTTATTTTATTTTCTGGGAATATATTTATCTGGCTTTGATATCAAAATTATTCTTGACTTATGGAATAATCAGATAATA
>NW_007815955.1:0-909 GCF_000696425.1 Galeopterus variegatus | reverse complement strand
GCAAGGATGGGAGCAGAAACCAGATGGAGCCTTGGTGAGACCTTGCACCTGGCTCCTTGCACGGAGCCCCCACGGCTCATGTCCCCCTCCCTCCTGCTTTTCATTTCCCATTTTCCATTCCCTCAGCCTCCTCTTTAAAAACCCTCAGTAAATCTGAGTCTCGCAGATGGCTTTAGTCTGCCCATTCTCTTTCAGCTTTACCAGAGAGATGGGTTAGCCTAACATCTGTTCTCAGGTATGCCTGAATAAAAGCTGACTTCTATTTTCACTAACATTTGACTTTTGAGTGGTTTGCTTTTGAAAGGGGGTAGCAGCCAGACCTGTGCCCGGCAACAAATGTAGATAAACGTAGGCCTCTGGAGGACAGCACCTCCTCATCCACCCCTCCTCCACTCCTCCCTTTCATCCACCCAATTCCAGCCCCAAAGGGGAGAGAGGCTTACGATAGATGAGATGGAGCTCTCACTGGGCACGCCTGCATGATCTCTTCTGCACCGCTCTTGTTTCTACAGTGCAGGGATCTAAGACCCACTCTTCTCAATCTCTTGGTTGTTGGTTCTTCTTAGGAACATGGAGCCCAGCTCTTTTCAGAGAAGGTCGTCTTTCTAGCTCCTTGACACTCTCCATCCCATTTCGGTACACTGTCTGTCTTGACCTTGCCAATGGATGGTAACACAGGCCTGCAACTCTCTCCACGAGCGCAGCTCCGGCAAGTCTGGGTTGAGTAGTCTAGACCATTCCGGTACAGGGCAAGCATCAGAGGCTGCAGTCTCCTGCTTCTTCCAATGCCTGGGATTTTTCCTCACCCCGAAATGGTTAGACTCAAGATTCAGGCTTGGGCATTGACAGGGCAGATCCTTTGGCTGACTTGACATCAGAGTCTGTTTTAGGTCTGGTTTCTTGGAAGCA
>NW_007815954.1:0-909 GCF_000696425.1 Galeopterus variegatus | reverse complement strand
AAGGAAGGAAGGAAGGAAGGAAGGAAGGAAGGAAGGAAGGAAGGAAAGAAAGAAAGAAAGGAAAGAAAGAAGGAAAGAAAGAAAGGAAAGAAAGAAAGAAAGAAAGAAAGGAAAGAAAGAAAGGAAGGAAAGAAAGAAAAAAACGGAAAGATTTCTAAACTGAATACACACACACACACACACACACACACATATACACATACATAAATAGATCCATAGGTAAGATATATAGGACAATATATTATATTCTATGATGAGGGTAGTAGGTATTAGAGGTACTAATTGCATCCAAAAACAGTGTTGTACACACATCCACACACATAACACACATACATGCATACATGTGTGTGTATGTAATATGCAAAGACACTTCAAAAAGTTGATGGAGGGGATTGTATTAGCTTATAAATCCATTTTTTCCTTGAAGTTTTTGAAGTACCTTCATATCTGTAATGAATGCATATAACAGCAATTAGGAATATAAACATACACATGTTAGAATATATAACATAATACCATGTATAAACCCAGAATTGGTAGATGTGATTTTCTTCATTTTTTGGAGGAGGATTTTTTTTTTTTTCTTTTTGTCTTTTTTCGTGACCGGCAACGGATCACAACCCTCAGTGTCGCGCCCGTACCGGACCAGGACCGGCAACAGGATCGCAACCCTCAGTGTCGCGCCCGCCCCTCGCTCAGCCAGTGAGCGGCCGGTCTGTATGTGGGATCCGAACCCTCTGCGCCACCAGGCCAGCCCTGGAGGAGGATTTTTAAATATGCATCAGAAATGTGTTGCAAGTTGTTATTAAAACTTTACAGAGTATAGCAAAAATCTTGCTTCTAAACACCAAGAGTTAGTATCTGTTCAATAGAGCTCTCTCTGGCCAAAAAAAAAAAAAAAAAAAAAAA
>NW_007815953.1:0-909 GCF_000696425.1 Galeopterus variegatus | reverse complement strand
ACGGCCTGCTCCTCCAGTCCATACAACAGTTTGTAAGCAGGAAATTCCCTGTGTTAGATGCCGCTCTGCATAAAAAAAGCAATAAGTGATTTCTGCCATCTTCTGTTGAACTCTGAATATGAAAGGCCACCCTGATCCTGTCACTTCCTGGCTCACTGACCATAGAATGAAGCCCCAATCCTTCACACGCCTGTACCACCCTGGATGACCTAGGTCCTTTGTCTTCTCCATCCGGGCACACCCCACCCTCTTTTCCTCTTCTGCTGGCGACTCCGTCTCATCATTCATGCTGTAGCCGAATGTCACTTCCCCAGAGGAGCCCCCTCTACAGCTGCCAAAACCGAGTACCCCAGCCTGGCTGGGGTGAACTACAGGTATTTAGTGTCTCACAGTCTGGAGGCTGGAGGTCCGAGATAAAGACGTGAGCAGGGCAGGGTCTGTTCCAGGCCTCTCTCCTTGGCCTGTAGACGGCCGTCTTCACCCAGTGTTCTTCCTGTGTACATGTCCGTCTCTGCGTCCGGATTTCCCCTTTTCATAAGGACACCAGTCACATTGAGTTAGGACCCACTGATGACCTCATCTTAACGAATTCCATCTGCACTGTCCCCATTTACAAATTCCAATTCCATCCTGAGATACTGGGGGTTAGGACTTGCCGGGCCTCCCTGAGCCAGAGGCCGACAAAACCGAGCAGGAAGAGACCCCGGTCCAGCCGGGGGTCCCTTGTGGGGCTGAGCGGGATGATGAGTGTCGCTGGCACGGCCCTTCCCCTCCAGGACCTTCCTCCCCAGGGGCCGAGAAAGAACAGCACCGAGCCAGGAGAGTGGTCAAAGCCGGAACTCCGTTTGTTTGCAGGGTGGCACAGCTTATATAGGGAAAAAGGGCAGGGTGGGTTTTGATATGAGAGAT
>NW_007815952.1:0-909 GCF_000696425.1 Galeopterus variegatus | reverse complement strand
CACAGAGCTCAGGCTGCCTGCCTCCTGGGTGCCGGGCAGGGGAGACGCGCAGTTCTAAGGACACCTGCAGCTCCACAGCGGGCTTCACTGTCTAACAAAGCTGAAGAACTGTAAACACGCTACTGAGAACGATCCCTTCCTTCTGCCATTCAGTAAATATTCACCAAGTGTTGTCCTGGGCCAGGCACTGTTCTAGGTGCTCGGATAGAGCTGGGACACTGATAACAGCATTAATAACAGCAGGTAATGTTTCCAGGGCACCATGTGCCAGGCTGCCTCTGTACCTAGAGTCGTTACTTAATTCTCTCTGTGAGGTGGATGACACCTTGCAGGTGAAGAAACAGGTTCAGAATGATTAGCAGGCTGTTGGGTCCCAGATTTGGGCCCAGATCTGCCTCATTCTGAACAGCTGTGGGCCAGGTGTGATGTGGGGGCAGGATTCAGTGCAGGATTTCCCTAATCCCCCCTGGGCCCCCACTGCCCTTGGGGGCCCCTCCTGGACCTTACTGAGGTGGCCGCATTCTTGTGCCCTTGGTCTCTCCAGACCTATGACTCTGGCTGTCATGCTGTGCTGAGTGGCATTTCCTCCCCTACATGGTGAGTCGCCTGAGCCATGTTGAAGGCAGGAGCACAGGCCACAGCCTGTGGCTGCTACTGCACAAAGCCTGAGCTCCACTCGCACATTCATACAGTTGTAGGAGATGGCAGTAAGTCATCGTAAGGAACAGGCAACTTCTGATCGGCACAAACACACCGCTTGTGCTTGTGCAGCCTCCGGAAGCTTGTCTCACCCTTCTCTAAACCTACATTGGGTCCGGCCTAGGATGGAGCTCAGAGGATATTTGGTGTGTTTACAGTGACACAGGAATGACTTGGTCTCCTCTGCCCCAGCTGGTGGGCCTGGCCTCT
>NW_007815951.1:0-909 GCF_000696425.1 Galeopterus variegatus | reverse complement strand
AAAAATCCTCAACAAAATATTAGCAATCAGAATACAGCAACACATCAAAAAAATTATACAGCATGATCAAGTGGGATTCATCCCAGGGATGAAAGGATGGCTCAACATATGAAAGTCAATAAATGTGATATATCACATCAATAAAATCAAGGACAAAAACCATATGATGATCTCAATAGATGCTGAAAAAGCATTTGACAAAATTCAACATCCCTTCATGATAAAGACTCAACTAATTAGATATAGAAAAAAGTATCTCAACACAATAAAAGCCATCTATAACAAGCCCACTGCCAGTATCATTCTGAATGGGAAAAAACTGAGGGCCTTTCCCTCAAGAACAGGAAAAAGACAAAGATGCCCACTCTCACCATTTCTATTTAACATAGTACTGGAGGAACGAGTCAGAGCAATCAAGCAAGAGAAAGAAATAAAGGGTATCCAGATTGGAAAAGATGAAGTTAAAACTATCCCTATTTGCTGATGACATGATACTGCGTATAGAAAAACCTGAAGACTCTATCAAAAAACTCCTAGAGTTGCGTATAGAAAAACCTGAAGACGCTATCAAAAAACTCCTAGAGTTGGTTAATAATTTCAGTAATATTGCAGGATACAAAATAAATGCCCCCAAATCAGTTGCATTTATATTCTCGAATAATGAGATAACAGAAAGAGAAATCAAGAAAGTAAGACCATTTACAACAGTCACAAAAAAATAAAATAATTTAACGAAGAAGGTGAAAGATCTCTATAGTGAGAACTAAAAACCAATATTGAAAGAAATTAAAGAAAACACAAAAAGAGGGAAAGACATTCCATGCTCTTAGATTGGAAGAATTAACATCGTTAATTAAAATGTCTATACTACCCAGAACAATCTACAGATTCAATGCAATCCCCATCAAA
>NW_007815950.1:0-909 GCF_000696425.1 Galeopterus variegatus | reverse complement strand
TGTGTGTGTGTGTGTGTGTGTGTGTGTGTGTGTGTGTGTGTGTGTGTGTGTGTGTTGGTAGTGGGAGTTCTAAGTAACAGAGTGATGAATCATCAAATAATTTACAGGCTAGATATAGATATGATATCATATATTTTAGCATAAAATTGGAGGAACTGCTGCATTCTAAACTTCAAAGGGGGAGTATGGAGATGCTGGGGATGGGAATAGGTGCTGGAGCTGATGAATAGGGCTTGACCCTTCAGATGCTAGACAAGCAATCACATAAATATGGCACTACCCTTTGATAGCATGTCAACAGATTATCCTTAAACATGTCAACTGGAGAATATATTTGGCAGGAAGAGATTGATTCCCTTTCTTCCTGGCTACACTTCTCTTCATAATATCATAAGAGAGAGCCTAACTTGGATCCTATCCAAAGTTATTCATTATTCTTTAACTTTATAGCTCCTGTAAATATCTTCAGTGAAAGGAAGATGCTGAGGTGTGGAAACATGTGCCTACTCCATATCTCAATCAAGTAGAACCCACCATAAGAAATACATAAGGTCAGTATAGCAAAGTGGTTAAGAGCACAGGCTCGGTGTTCGTTTCCTATGGCTGCTGTAACAAATCGCCACAAACATGATGGCTTAAAAGAACACAAATTTATTTTTTACAGTTCTAAGGGTCAGTAGTCCAGAATTGGTCTCACTGGGCTGAAGTCAAGGGGTTGGCAGAGCTGGTTCCTTCTGCAAGCTCTAGAGAAGAATCCATTTCCTTGACTTTTCTAGCTTCTGGAAGCCACCTGCATTCCTTGGTTTATTACCTTTTGCTCACATCACTCTAACCTCTTTCTTCTATAGTCAGACTTCTACTTCCCCATTTATCCTTCTTGCCTCCCTCTTATAAAGTCCCTTGTGATTA
>NW_007815949.1:0-909 GCF_000696425.1 Galeopterus variegatus | reverse complement strand
TTGTGTATATACATACATAGATACACACACACACACACAAACACACACACACATTTTTTAACATATTTTTTCTTGCAACTTAGAAAAACATCAAGAAAATTGGCACGGCTTTTTGGCTACTAAAATGTTACTATCCGGTGTCGTTTGAGAAGTAGCAACAGGGAGATAGCTTTCTGATTTCCTCCTGAAATTCTGAAATCAGGGCACAGCCTGTCTTTGAAGCCACATGAGCTGCATGTGAACTGTGGGAGCACCACTCATCCCTTGTTGTCACTTTGCAGTGAAGGCAAAGCAAATCACCACAGCAGGTGTCCTCAGCTTTTTGTGGCAGAAAGCTATGGGCAGCTTCCCTAACCCTCATGTCCTTGGTAGACTGAGTGCACTGAGGCACCTCTGTAGGGGGTCGGTGCTTTTGAGAGCGTGGCCAGCCAGCTCCTGAGAGCCAGCCTCTTCGCTAGCTTGAGTTGTGGCCATCTCCACCTCAGCAGCTTCCAACAGAATTCCTCTATCCTTCTAAGGACTCAGGGAGGAGGACAGTCCTGTGCCAGAAGCCTTCCAGCTCACCATGCTCTTCTGAATTGTGAATGCCACACTGATCCACGGGGCAGGGATCTCATCCCTCAGGTTCACTGTAGCATCCCCAGCACCTACCATAGTGACCAGCACATAGCACGTTATGATTTTTTAAAATTTGTTTTATTAATTTTTTTTTTTTTACATTCTATGATGTTTTTGCAGAGTGGTTGGGAGGAAGGGGGAGAGGAGAAAGGGGAAGGAAATGGGATGGAAGAAGGAGGAGGGAGGAGGGGCAGGATTGAGGCCTGTGGCACCCCCCACATTCCCACAGGGGAGACCAGGGGCTTCCAGTGGTGTCTTGGTCATTGCTGGGCTGGGTGCAGATGTCAGGGG
>NW_007815948.1:0-909 GCF_000696425.1 Galeopterus variegatus | reverse complement strand
AATAATTATACAGTCCAAAATGTCAGTAGTGTCAAGATTGAAAAACAGTGGCCCAACACAATTTCACGAAGGTGAAATGTTATGTTTCCTTCTAAAAGTTTTATAGTTTATATTTTATATTTAGGTCTGTGATCCATTTTGAGTTAATTTTTGTATAACATACAATATATGGGTTGAAGTTTGTTTTGCCTATGGATATTCAATTTTGTCTTTGCACCTTTGTAAAAAAAAATCAATGGGTCATATTTGTGTGGGTCTTTTTCTGTATTCTATTTTGTCAATATGGTGAATTACACTGATTTCAAATGTTGAACCACCCTTGCATTCTTGGGATAAATTCCACTTGGTCACAATGTATTATTCTTTTTCTGTATTGCTAGATTCTGTTTCCTAATATTTTGTTGAGGATTTTTGCATCTTTACTTACGAGGGTATTGGTCTGTAGTATTCTTTTTTGTAATGTTTTTGTCTGGTTTATCAGAGTAATGTTGACCTAATAAATGAGTTGGAAAGTATTCCCTCCTCTTATATTTTATGTTGAAATTGGTGTGTTGTTTTGTTTTTCTTAAATGTTTCATAGGATTCACCAGTGACACCATCTCAGCTAGAGTTTCCTTTGTAGGAAAGTTTTTAAAAATACACTTAATTACTTTAGGAAGCAGGCAAGAAAGCATGCCTGGGGCCCTAGGCAAGGAGCTGTGGGCTGCAGCTCTCTCTGCCCAGAAGCAGACCAGAGAGCATGTCTGGAGTCCTAGGAAAAGAACCAAGGGCAGTACCCTCCACCCAAAAGCAGACAAGACAGCATGCTGAAAACACCACTTCTGCATGGGAGGCCCACCACAGCCACTGTCACAGCCACAGCTGCCAAAAAAGTGGCTTGACATCACAATAGCAACCATAGCCACTGTG
>NW_007815947.1:0-909 GCF_000696425.1 Galeopterus variegatus | reverse complement strand
CTAAGGTAGATCTAACTCTGCCCGGGAAGAGCTGCATCCAGGATCAGGCAGCGTGGGGAGCAGGAGCCCAGTGGCCACGGGCACTGGCAGGCGTTTGTGCAGGGCCTGTGCCCCCTCTGCGATTATGCTCCTCCAGGTGGGTTTGAGGAGCTTTACTCTGCTGGACCCCTTATTTCCCAGCAGGGCACAGCTGTTCCTGCGTGTTAGGAGGAGATCTGAGTGGAGGAGCTTGAGTCGTCACAGTGGAGACACCAGGCTCTGTCTGTTCCTTTCCCAGTGCCTCCCTGCTCTGTCACCTGCAGATGGAGCCTGAGCAGAAGCCCCACCTGTCACTAGGCAAAGACTCACCCAGCTTGTCTGTCCTTTTCTCTTTTCCTTCTTTCTCTTGCATTTACCGTCTTAGTAACTGGAATCTAACCAACTGCCACCTCTGTGACCTGTGTCTCATGTTCCCTTGGCAGAGCAAGGTAGATAAAGGATGTTGGCTCCTGCTTCAGTTCAGAAAACAGAAGCTGAAGAAAGAGTCACCCAGTGTCCACGCACACTGTCCTCTCTCTTTCCTCTCGTCCTCATCACTGTGCACTCCGGCAGCAGCTCGAGGCATGCGGTCATTTGCCCTCTAGCACAATCTTAAAAAGTGGTGTCCCCTCCACCAAGAGTGTGTGGTGCTAGAGGAAGGCTGGGTGGTGCCAGCCATGTGGACCCTGCCCCACGTGCCTGACACATCCCATCACCTCATGACGGTCGCTTCCATGGGAAGTCCTTCCAAGAGTTGAAGTGTCTCTTACATCAAATCATAGCTCAGACAGGGAAACCGCTGAGCCAGAGGTGCCAATAACAAAAACTACTGCATCAACACATTCTAACAAATCAGTCCATCGCCGGGAAACTAAGAGACTTGGCAAAAAT
>NW_007815946.1:0-909 GCF_000696425.1 Galeopterus variegatus | reverse complement strand
AACCAAACTCAGGCACTCAGGGGGGCTTTCTGGAGTAAACAGCAACCCAGGCCCTGAAGTATATGCAGGAGTGTCCGGGGTGGTGGATGAATACTCCAGGTGGAGAGAACAGAGTACACAAAAGCCAGGAGGTCTAAAACTCGCTGTCCAGCCAGGAAATAAAGCTGAAACTTGCATCTTAGCCTCAGCGTTTGGAAGCATTCTCCACTCCCCGCCTGTCTGTGACATTACAGGTGACTGTCTGCTCCAAGCCAAGAAAACAGCAGCTTTCTAAACTGGAGGTGCCAACCCCATTAGGAGGTGATGAAATCGATTTAGTGGGTCATGACCTGAATTTTTCAAAATGAAAGAATAGAATAGAAAGTATCAGAGTATTTCACAGAGAATAAAATAAAGTGTTATTTTCTGAAATGTTTGTTCATTTGGGGATATAGATACATATACACACACATACAAGGGTACTTCAAAAAGTTCATGGAAAAATTCATATTATCTTCTAACCCTATTTTCCATGAACTATTTGGAGTATGCTTGTATATACAATATGTGTGTGTGTGTGTGTGTGTGTGTGTGTGTGTGTGTGTGTGTGTGTGTGTGTGATTAAAAATGTCTGTATTGGGCCGGCCTGGTGGCGCACTGGAGAGTGCGCTGCTTGGGAGTGCGGTGGCGCTCCCGCTGAGGGTTCGGATCCCATGTGGAGACTGGTTCCCGCTCACTGGCTGAGCGTGGTGTGGGCGCGACACCGAGGGTTGCTATCCCATTACCGGTCAGTAAAAAACAGACAAAAAGGAAAAAAAAATGTCTGTATTTATGTGTGTGTCATGAAGTAAAATGTATTTCTTACTGCAGGTCATGGTCAAAAAGTTTGAAAATCACTGTTCTAAAGTGACCTGACCTGGCATCTTCTTC
>NW_007815945.1:0-909 GCF_000696425.1 Galeopterus variegatus | reverse complement strand
ATCAGTGCAGGACCACTCAGAGGAGACTGGTCGAGAATGCAGAATTACATGGGGTGCAGTTGATGAAAAAACGCAGGCCCAGATCAGAGTTTCTACACAACCCAGATCCACCGGGTTTCTGGAGAGCTGGAAGTACCTATAAGGTCAACCATAAACCCTGAGCTGCACAGGAAGCCTTCCCTAGGAAAACAGCAGCAAAGCAGCAACTTAGCTCAACCACACAGCTCAAGTACTGGTTCCCACATGAAGTTTCCCCATTTTAGAAGTAAACAAAGGACGAAAAATTAGTTCCAGCCCAGGCACACCAGCAGCACCTTGGGGCCCACCTGGGGACCCAAGGCATGGAGAAGGGGAGCAGACCTCCCTCCCACAACCAAGCACACTGTGCCAGCACCTCAGGGCTCTCCTGGAGACCCAAGGCATTGAGATGGTGACCAGACCTCACTCCCACATCCATACACACCACCAGCATCTCGGGGCCCACCTGGGGACCCAAGGCATGGAGAAGGGGACCAGAATCCCCTCCCACAATCAGGCACACTGCACCAGCACCTTGGGGCCTAACCAGGGACACAAAGCATGGAGAAGAGGATCGGACCTCCCTCCCACAACCAGGCACACTGTACCAGTGCCTTAGGGCACACCCAGTGACCTGAGGCATGGATCCAGGGACCAGACGCCCTTCCCACAACCAGGCACTCTGCCAATGCCAAGAAGCATACCAAAAACATCACCTCCATGTGGGTGGCCTACCACAGCCACCTCAATAACCATGGCTGCTGCAAAAGCAGCTAGATGCCAAAACCACCACACAGATGATCTGCCAGCCACTGGAGTACATTGACATGAGGAGAGTCACCAGCAGAGATAAAGAAAAGAAGAGGATGTCTTTCTCCACAAAGCCCATTC
>NW_007815944.1:0-909 GCF_000696425.1 Galeopterus variegatus | reverse complement strand
AGGATGTGAGCAACATGACTACTGCCACATACTTCCAGGGCCTTGGGAATTTTGTGTGTGTTTGTGTGTGTGTGTGTGGGGGGGGGGTAAGGAGGGCTTTTTAAAAAAAAATTTAATTTATCAATATGCAATGTAGTCGATTTTCATGTCCCCTTACCAATTCCTCCTTCCCCCGCTCCCACATTGACATCATATCCATTCACTTATCTTAAAAAGTGCAAGGAATTACTGTGATTATTATATGTTCCCCTCTCCATTTATTTGTTTGTATATTTATTTATTTATTTTTCTTCGCTCCCACATGTAAATGAGAACATGTGGGATTTTTCTTTCTGTGCATGGCTTATTTCACTTAATATAAATTTCTCTAAGTCCATCCGTGTTGCTTCAAATGGTAGTATTTCATTATTTTTTATACCATAGTAATATTCCATTGTGTAGATATACTACATTTTCCTTATCCACTCATCTGATGATGGGCTTTTAGGCTGGTTCCAAGCCTTAGCTATTGTCAATAGCACTGCAATAAACACGGGAGTACAGGTATCTCTTTGACATGATGATTTCCATTCTTTTGGGTATATACCCAGCAGTGGGATAGCTGGGTCATATTGTAAATCTATCTGTAGTTGTTTGAGGAACCTCCATACCATTTTCCATAAAGACTGCACCATTTTGCTTTCCCACCAGCATTCATTATTCTCAGTCTTTTGTATATTAGCTATCCTAACTGGAGTGAGGTTTTGATTTGCATTTTCCTGATGCTAAGTGATGTTGAGCATGTTTTCATCCGTCTGTTGACTATTCATATCTCTTCCTTTGAGAAATGCTTTCTCAGCTCCTTTGCACATTTTTTTATTGGGTTACTTGTTTTTTTACTGTTAGGTTGTTTGAGTTCCTTGTATATTC
>NW_007815943.1:0-909 GCF_000696425.1 Galeopterus variegatus | reverse complement strand
GACCACTTTATACTCTTAAAAATTATTGAGTACCAATGAAATTTGTTTTAAAACAATTTTTTAAAGCACAAAAACATACATATACACCTTTCATTAGCCATCAGAGCTATAACATCATCACGTTATATAGTTTCTAGAAAACACTACTGGACACTTGTAAAACTATGAGAGGAAAAAAGGCTAATAATGTCTTATAATGTTATGAAAATAGTTTTGATTTCATGAACCTCCTGATTCTGCCTTAGACTAAGTTTTCCATGCCACAGTATTGCCCTCTGTACCCCTCCTCCCCCAACACTGCATGCACGCACGCACACACACACACACACACACACACACACACACACCCTGTCAGCCTCCCTCCCTAGCCTCTCTGCCACAGCTAGAGAAGAAATCATACCACTGGCTTTCAGGCAATACAAGACAATCAAATCCCACATAGCCTGATGCTAAATGGTCATTAGAAAGGGGCCAGGCTGAGGGTTGCTTCAGCTCTCGATGTTTAAAAGAAAACATGAACATCTTACAAAATAAGTGAATAGATTAAGGAAGATTGCAAGATCTTCATGGCCAAATGAACTGTTTTTATGCACCCTGAGGTTCTTTGGAAACAGACAAGATGCTGAGAAAAATAATTGCTTGAGCCATCACACATCACCTTCATGACTGGCAATGACAAAGCACACTCGGCTGACCCAGCTGCGTATCAATGGTCACAAACTGGCCACCCTTGGTAAAGATTAGTGCTACATCAAGTTCATTTGGCCCACACAGTGTTATTTTTAAAATGTAAATTAATTCCCAACATTAAAGTTTAGGAGATTTCACATAAAAAATCTTGATATCTCGGGCCGGCCCGTGGCTCACTCGGTAGAGTACGGTGCTGATAACACCAAGGCCCCGGGTTCG
>NW_007815942.1:0-909 GCF_000696425.1 Galeopterus variegatus | reverse complement strand
ATGTGGCCACCACTAGGCTGTGCAGAACCACTACACAGGCCAGCGGGAGAGAGGTCAGTATCTCTTCCAACCTTGTTCAGGTGCCACCTTATCTTTGGAGAGTCCCCTGCTCTCAGGCAAGTTAGCTGCTTCTGCACATACCTACACCACTGTGCTTATCCTTCTACCTCTGAGCCATGTGTCCCTGGGGGGCCAGCACCATGGGTCACCAGGAGAGGGCCCACTGTGGCCCACGGATGTTCCAGAAAAGGGGTTGGGCACTGGCATCAGGGCTGGCTTTTCCTAGGAAGTCAGACCCAGCTCTGCCTGTTGACACTCCTTTTCTCTCTTCACTTTCATCACTGTGACCCCAGGAAGCTGAGTGTTTCCACTGAGGATACCACCCTGCTAATACTAGCAAAGCAGCCCTGCCAGGGGCTGGCCAGAGTTTCTAGCTGTTTCCTGATGCAAAGGACAACTGGAAAATGGTCTAGAAGAGAACTGTCATATGTAATTTTCGATTTTCTAGTAGTCACATGAAAAAACCAGAAACAGATGAAATGAATTTTAATAATATATTTTATTTAACCTAAGATAGCCAAAATATTATCACTTCCACATGTAATCGATTCAAACAATTATGAATGAGATATTTTGCACTTTTTGTACTAAGGGTTCAAAATCTGATATGTATTTCGTACTTACAGTACATCTCAATCTGGACCCTCAATTTTCATAGAAAATATCTGCCCTGCATTTCGATTTCATAAAATTCACAGTGGAAAAAATAGATTCATCTCCCCAAATTGTTCCAAACATACTTGAAATATTCCAATAACTAAATTGTCTGTTTTTAAATTTACATTTAGGCTAATTAAACTAGAATAAAGAAAATTGAGTTTGTCAGTCACACTCGTTACTTTTCAAGAG
>NW_007815941.1:0-909 GCF_000696425.1 Galeopterus variegatus | reverse complement strand
AATAAATAAATAAATAAATAAATGAACAGAAAGAAAAATTAATAAAAATATAACATTGATTTGGCTTAAAGTATACTAACAAGCGGTACTGACACTTCACCCATCCGATTACAACATCCCAAAATGTATTGTGGATCAGAATATCAGAATCATTGAAGATGTCTGCACTGGGATGGTGAGCTTAGTGAACATTATTCAAAACTTGGTGCCACTGGCACATCTGGGCTTCAATATCTGGAAGTAACAAGGAACTTAGCATAAGGAAGTATTCGTTCACTCTCAGCCATCATTAACACATGAGTGTTTGACAGGATTTTTTTAAAGGTGTCTTCATAAACAAGATGTTATGGACTGAATTGTATCCCCCTAGAATTCATATGTTGAAGTCCTAGCCCCCATTCAAATACCTCAGAATGTGACTGTATTTGGGGACAGGGTCTTTACAGAGGTAAAGTTATGTTAAAATGAGGTCATTAAGGCTGGCCACAATCCAATATGACTGATGTCCTTGTAAGAAGAGGAAATTTGAAGAGACACAGAAGGAAGACAATGTGAAGGCACAGGAAGAAGACCTGGAACAGATCCTTCCCTGGCAACCTTCAGAAGAAAACAACCCTGCTGACACCTTGATCTCAGACTTCCAGCCTCCAGAACTGTGAGAAAATAAATTTCTGTTGTTTAAGCCACCTAGCCTATGGTACCTTGTTATGGCAGCCCTAGCAAACTAATACGCAAGGGTCTGGGCAGATTTCTAAAAGACAAGGAACAGGGCCAGCCCATGGCTCACTCGGGAGAGCGTGGTGCTGACAACACCAGGTCAAGGGTTGAGATCCCCTTACCGGTCATCCTTTTAAAAACACACAAAAAAAGACAAGGAACAAGGAGAAACATAAACAGAAATTTACACCT
>NW_007815940.1:0-909 GCF_000696425.1 Galeopterus variegatus | reverse complement strand
GAGGGTACTTCTAAAAGTTCATGGAAAAATTGAATTAAAAGGCAATATAAATCTTTCCATGAACTTTTTGAGGTACTCTTTTGTATATTTTAATTACCCTGGTTTAAATGGACTGGAATAGTGAGAATTATGCTTAGAAGCCTTTCACAAACACTATAAGCTCTCTATCAGACATTCCTTTTCTGTCAGCCAGAAGTTTCTCATTAATTCCTCTGAAATTTATTAGTACTACCAATTCCCCTTTTCAGATTCTTTGTCTGTGCTTACCATATCAATAGATTATGATAATACAAGCATCTGTGTACAGAATAAATACTTAGTATTCTACCATCAAGTATAAATTCCTAATAGAGGAAATCAACATTAGTAGAAAAGAGAATAAAATTGAATAACTTTTTAGGCCTGTGCACATATTAACAATTAATTGTATCTGGATCTATAAGTCTCAATTGAGTCCTAATTTCTGTTATTATCTTGAAGGATTTAACTTTCTGGTGGTCATAGAGTTCTCTCAAACCCACTCACTGTTACTTCACTGCTGTAGTACATTAGGAGCAAGGTGAAGCTCCTGTTTCCTAGATGTAAACTTTTCTAAGGTGTCAGTTTTAATGGCATGCGTATGTTATCTGTTCACAATCACTCACATGTATATATGCAAAATGTATGTTTTACTTCCTTGGAATCAATGAACAATCCCCAGAGTAAGTAAATGCTCTTGTTCTCAGCAACTTCAGTATTTAAGCCACAAGAATAAAAGGTCAAAGACTAAGAAAGAAAGGGAGCCTTAGACTTTGCTTTGTCCTTCGACCTCCTCATTAGGAAGCAATCCATGGACACCGTGAGTCATAGTGCATGTGTCCATGAGTCAACATTTGCATGCAATCTACATGAGGCAATTACAGTCTTTCT
>NW_007815939.1:0-909 GCF_000696425.1 Galeopterus variegatus | reverse complement strand
CTGTGACTCCCAACTTGTTGGCCTTTTTTCTGGACTTCTGAAAGACTGATTCAGTTCCTACGTCATGCTGTATAAGCGAGCTGCACAACACATATCATTCAAAAACCTCTCTAGATGACCTATAAAGCAGGTCCAAAGAACAAAGTGAGATAGTTATTGAGTTCCCACCAACTTATACCAGAGTGCCGAGGAGGCAGCAACTTTTCTCAGATTTTTGTTTTCATTGTTGTTTGTTTTTAATTTGTCAACAGCATTCTGGATGCTTTCATCAGAATACCAATATGGCTATCCCTGCTGCTGACATAGACCAAGTGCATCTCTTACCTGACAGCTGTCAAACATTGGAATTCTTCACGGTTTGGTATTTTCTGTTTCCCAATTTCCCACCCAAAACTTTTCATCAAATCATACAGGTAGGTTTTTTTTCTACCCTTCATCCCCAACTTTGGCATTTTCCCTAAAGTCTGGTGTAAGATTCTGGATAAACCGAGAAGTTAACCTGTAATAATGATACATGGGTCATTTAAATTTTAAAGCATCATTATTTTTCAAGTATGTTTATTTTTCATTAGTAAGAAGGACCTGATGTGTGTTAAATTCCTGCTATGTACCAGGCACTCTTAATTCATTTAATCCTCTTGGCATTTGTCTGAAGTCAGTGTGATTATCATTATCCTCATTTTACCTACTTAATACTTGAAGCTTGAACATCAAATCATTTGTTAAAGTAGAACTGAACCAGAGATTTACACCAAGCTCTGTCTC
The DNA here is from genome assembly GCF_000696425.1 of Galeopterus variegatus. Taxonomy (NCBI): domain Eukaryota; kingdom Metazoa; phylum Chordata; class Mammalia; order Dermoptera; family Cynocephalidae; genus Galeopterus; species Galeopterus variegatus. The sequence continues at coordinate 144 of NW_007815939.1, read as the reverse complement.
ACTCCCAATTCCTGCTGTTTCTATTGCAACATGAATTTTTTAATAGGAAAAATCCTTAAGCACGTGACAAGTAGAGTCAAAGGCCCTTTGAGGCTAAAGAGCACTACTCGCTCTTTTTCTTTACATAAGGCTGTCCTTATGTAA
>NW_007815938.1:0-909 GCF_000696425.1 Galeopterus variegatus | reverse complement strand
TCCTTTCCATGGTTTTGCCTTCCCTGGTTTCAGTTACTTGAGTTCTGTTGCAGTCTGAAAATACTAAGATATTTTGAGAGAGAAAGAGAGAGACCACATTCACATAACTCGTTACAGTATATTGTTATAATTGCTCTGTTTTGTTATTAGTTATTGTTGTTAATCTCTTACTGTGCCTAATTTATAAATATAACTTTATCACAGGTACGTATGTATAGGATAAAACATAGTCTATATAGGTTTGGTACTATCCACGGTTTCAGGTATCCACTGGGAGACTTGGAATATATCCCCCACGTATAATGGGGGACTGCTGTATTACTAAATAAGCATTTTGTAAGCAGAGTTTCTTTGGTTTTATTTAAAGTCACTATTAGCTCAGTGTAGTTTCCCAGGTGTTGTCCTCAAGGAAGGAAGTCTTAGGAACACACATAATTTAGTTTCCCATTTGAAGAGCAAGGGGTTCTTAAAGAGGCCCTGGGACACGCCTGAATGTGAAATATAAATTGCAGAGCATTGGCATCCTGGATCAGGGAAGGTGTCTCCAAGAATGGTACCAGTTCTGCCTTTCCAGAATTTTCTAGCTCTCTCTGCCTAGTGACCCCCCTGCTGCAGGTTGGGCTTCCTGAGAAGCAGACTGGAGATGTGGGTTAGTGTGCTGGAAGTTCTTGGGGGATGCCCTCAGGCTCAGAACCTGGGGTTAAGAGTGTGAGAGGAGGCAGCAGTGGGTATCCGGAGAAGACGGGCTGCGAAGGAGTCAGGGGCCTCGGTGGACCCCAAGCAGTGCTCTGAGCTGGGTGGGCCTGCTGAATCCTCCTGGCTCAAGTCAAGGGGCCAGTCCTTTCTAACCCCCCCTGATCAGCCATGGGGGCATGACTTTTGGTGAATGTGGGTGCAATTCCTGGCAGT
>NW_007815937.1:0-909 GCF_000696425.1 Galeopterus variegatus | reverse complement strand
AGCTCATGTTGAAAACTTAATCCCCACTTCAACAGCATTAAGAGGGTGGGAAATCCTATTACGGTAATTAAAAGATAGGGCCATAAAGAGGTGATTAGATTGTGAGGACCATGCTGTAGTGAATGGATTCATCCATTGATAGTTTAAAGGTAGGCCTGGGCATGCTTATGATGGCTTTATGAGGAGAGGAAGTGTAGGAAGTTTTTATTCTCAGAGCAGAGAGTCTAGAAATGGATAGTTAACACCTCTCCCAGTTGTCTCAGCTACAGTAATCAAGACAGTGTGGTATGGTAACGGAATAGACAGATGGATCAACAGAACAGAATATAGAGAGCCCAGGAATAGATACACACAAATATAGTTAATTGATCTTTGACAAACGAGCAAAAGCAATTCAATGGAGAAAAGATAGTGTTTTCAACAAAAGGTGCTGGAACAACTGGACATTTACACACACAAAATAAATCTAGGTATAGACCTTACATTTTTACAAGAAGATGTAACTCAAAGTGGATCATAGAACTAAAAGTAAAACACAAAACTATAAAACTATATGTAGAAGATAACACAGGAGAAAATCTAGGCGACCTTTGTTTCGCCATGAGTTTTTATATTCAACACCAAAGCATGATCCATGAAAGAAAAATGAATAAGTTAGACATTATTGTAATTAAAAACTTTTACTCTGTAAAAGACACTGCTAAAAGAATTAAAACACAAGTCACAAACTGAAAGTAAATACATGGAAGACACGTATCTGATAAAGGACTTATATGCAAAATACAAAAAGAGCTCTTAAAACTCAACAAGAAAAGGGCCGGCCCGGTGGCGCACTGGAGAGTGCACCACTTGGGAGTGCGGCGGTGCTCCCGCCAAGGGTTCGGATCCCATGTGGAGACCGGTTCCTGC
>NW_007815936.1:0-909 GCF_000696425.1 Galeopterus variegatus | reverse complement strand
CTGCATGGGGCCCCACACTGAGAAAGGCTCCACGCTTGGTTTAATGCTCTGCTGTCCCTCTCACAATTCTTAACAACTTCTGAACAAGGAACCCTGCATTTCCATTTTGCACTGGGCCTTGCAATTTACGTGGACAGTGTTGGGCCTATTCCTATCCCCCTTGTACAAATGAGAAAAATAAGGGTGATACTGAGACTCGTTTTCTCAAGGTCACACGGCAAGCTCTGGCTGAGTCCGGCTCCCAGCCCAGCCTGCTTGACTCCAGGGCCACAGACTTAACCACAAAATCAGTCTCCTAGCTTCCACTGCGTGAACATCCGTGCCAGAGCAGCAAAGCATAACTTCACTGCAGGCAGACTGCAAACGAGGGACGCCCCAGCTCAGATGAGCCTCCCCCTGCTTCGGCCAGGTTTTTGAGATAAAAAGAGAGCGAATTTTCAAATTATGACAAGTCTTTTCAATATTACCACCTGGAAAGAGCCTGCTGAGATGGAGAGCTCCAAGCCCTGGGAAGGTGCCTGCCCAAGGTTCAAACCAGAATTTAAAGGTGCAGCCTTGCCATCTGCCTGGCCAGCTGTGTTTATAAAGTACTCATATGCTGGTAACAGAGGCGTGCTGTCCAAAACACAGACTCTTACATAAATGTTAATTACCTGTAGCCAACAGTCCTCCAAGTGAGGTGGGAGGGAGTAGCCTCAGGTTTATATTGAGGAAGCTGTCTTGGTACCTTCCCTCCTTATTCCCTTCTCATCTGCAATCATGATGCTGGCACAGGATGCAGACCTAAGGCCTTTGCACTAGAACATGAGCTATTAGGGCAAAGACTTGGTCTCTTCTGCTCACTCTTGTATTCCCAGTGTCTGACATTAAAAAGCATGCCACATATACCAGTTAAATAAATGATACAGG
>NW_007815935.1:0-909 GCF_000696425.1 Galeopterus variegatus | reverse complement strand
GGAGAGACATCTTTATTTTAGATATACTGAAATAGGAAAGGCTTTGACCTCTAATGGAAGAAAATACTACCTACCAGTAAGCCTGACACAGGCTACGTTGTCAGTAGATACTACTGTGCTGGAGGATCATTGGCTGGACTAAAGCACAAAACCCTGACAGTGAAGAGGCCAACGTATTTCTTTATGTGAATTACTCTATTTATTTGAATTTAAGTTCTCATTTACTATAGTACGATGATTTTATGTTTTACCAAGCAAGAAAAAAATGTTGACAGCTTCTGACCCCGTGCTTTCTTATGGGGAAATGTCATTTTCGGTATATTTAGATATTAGAGATCATGCTGCTCTGTTCCATAACTTTCTGAATACACAATATCTTTTGTTTCACTGCTTGATCACAGTTTATTCTTTCTGAGGTTAAGTGGCAACTCAACACATCTAGTCCCAACAATGCATATAATACACAAAGTAATGATAGAAGTAATGATACTATGGATACCTACGACCAAGCTTGCCCATACAGAGCAGTGACTTTAAAACATACGCAAGTGACTCCTGGCCTGCTGCCTGGCTGACATAGATTGAAATACTCCACCAACTCTATGGAAAATCGGATTTCAGGAATTTGTGCTATGTAAAAAGAATATGCATCTTAAAAGTTTTGAAATAGTATATATGAAATAGAACAAGCTTTCTTCTTCAATTCTGATGAACTTAATAAACTCAAGTGTAGCTTTGCTCCAGTCAAATAATGTGCGGATAGGCAGAACAAGAATTAATGCTGAGGAAATTGATTTAACATTTAGGAATTTGTCACCATGACAGGAAAATCATTACCCCAGGGGATTTGCTGTCTGTACCTGGTAACAGATACCAAGCTTACTATTAGAGAAAGAATACAGTGACATG
>NW_007815934.1:0-909 GCF_000696425.1 Galeopterus variegatus | reverse complement strand
AGATCATCTGACAAAATCATTTTAATTAGAATGAATCTACTCTGCAAAGCGTGCTTCAGGGAGGCAACAGCCCTTGAGATCCATGGGTGTTCAGGCAGCACCAGGAAAGGGAGTGTAGGAGTGAAGTATTCTGAGAACCGAGGAAATTGAAACCCTTATCCATGCTCTCAGCATGGAGTTATTTCACTGTCTTCTCCTTTCACTTTATTCATTTGTGCCTTGGTTTCCCTATTTGTAAAATGAGAAAACAAAGGTCAGCACCCGCTTCTGAGGGATGTTGCAGGATCTGTGGTAGTTCCCTGAGCATTCTTGAATGACTTGTCATCACAGGACTAATGAATAGAAAGAGTTATAAAAATTATCAAGTTCTATATAAAGGAGGTAATAGTAGTATTATATACCGTGGCTTCCCCACTCCTGGATCTTGTATGAAACACTAACTAGAGGCTAACTTTATGCTTGTACCCAAAAATGGTTTTATTCAAAAAGTAGTTGTCTGAAATATATCTCTTTGGGGAATTTTCTCTCCATGACCCATGCTCCATTTCCCTTGACCCATATACGGTCTTTGCTCCTTGCAGTTTTATGGTTTCATTAATGACCATACCTTTTTCCCTCCTTCCATTTATGGTTTCATTAATGACCATACCTTTTTCCCTTCTTCCAAAAAATTCTAATTTAATTATACTACTTTCTGCATAACCTCTGTGTTTAAAGATAAGAAATATAAGAGCTAGCTATAGAAATTTGTTGTCTTATGTTTAAACTAATACATTATAATTTAGATTTGATGGACTCTGTTTACTGATGGATAACATATCATATATTTTTTTTCTCTTTAATATATAGCTTTTTTTTTTTTCCTTTTTGTCTTTTTTCGTGTCCGGCAACGGATCACAACCCTCAGTG
>NW_007815933.1:0-909 GCF_000696425.1 Galeopterus variegatus | reverse complement strand
CACAAGGACACATATGCGAATCCTATATATCAGGCATCATGCTTGGCATTAGATATATGAACGATAAAGTAATGGGTCTTCCTCTCAGAGATCCCATAGTTCATTGAGACAGGAAGGCATGGCAAAAATTCATGCAATAATGAAGGTGAACAAGGAAGCATGTGGCGCTTCCTCTACTGAAGAGAGTCAAAGTGATCCTAGGGAGGAATTGACTGAGCAAAGACTTGAGAAATAATTGGGAGTTTGTGAGGTGGGAGGGAGGAAGACTGGTGGAGTGAACATCTATTGATTTTTTCTGTCCAGATACCCTTCCTCCTGTCTCTGATAATAGCAACTTCAATTTCCTGAGGGATCTGACCTCTTCCCAACTCTTATTCCATCAGGGATTCACTTCACCCTGACTCAGGGCCATGCATACGACCAAGGTCTCACTCGTCAGAATTGACCTGTTCACGGGATTGGATTTATAATGGATGCAAGACTCAAAGCAAGCAAATGAGACTTAAATCTGAGACTTTTCTTACAGTAGTTGAGAAAGAGGTTGTCTCCTTTTCTGCTGGAGTTGTCAATAGTAGGCTAGACTATAGTTTGAAGAATTGGCAGTTATCTTATGACCATGAGGGAGAGCCTGAGAAAGGAGCCACTGCAGAGAAAAGCAGAACTGATGGATGGAGAGGGAGTGATCAATACCTGATAAATCACTACAGTATCTGAATCCAGCTATGCCTAAAGATGTGATACATTTATCCTGAAATTTTTCAGTTGTGTGACTCAAAAAGTTTTCTCTTTTTACTAAAGCCAGTATGAGTTGTTTTCTGTTGTGTTTACTAAAATACTCCTAAAGGTGGTGGTGCATGAGAAAAGAATATGAATCTTGGAGAGCTAAAGAACAAAGTGTTACAGACGAAC
>NW_007815932.1:0-909 GCF_000696425.1 Galeopterus variegatus | reverse complement strand
AATACTTCTTACCCTATGACATACTGTATATATTTTCTTATTTATCTTATTGTATATTTCTCCAACTAAAAATGTAAGCTCCACAAGGTCAGGGATTTTTGTCTGCTTTGTTTTCTGCTATATCTCTACTGCCTAAAACAGAGTCTGATCCATAGTAGCTGCTCTGTAATGTTTGGTTAATATGTTGAATATATAGTATATAGTCCCAGCTCCTCAATCTGCCTTTTCACATTTGTCTTTATTTTCTCCCCTGCCTGTGTTCTGCTTCTCTAGTCTCACTTCCCCATCCTAAGACCACCACTCCAATTTGCCCTGCATTTTCTCCTCTCCTGGGCCTTTGTTCAGGTTTTTGCCTCTGTCTGGAATACCTCCCTCCCCTACTCATTTCATCAAAGCTTTTCTTTTCCTTCAAACTCAGCCCAAACCCTGCCTCCTCCAAGAAGCCTTCTCAGATTCCCTCACTTGAAATGAATCTCTCTCTCCCAGGCTCCTTTAGCACTTTGTACCTCTCTTATAACTGGTTTCACAATGTTCCTTATTTCAGATGTATTTATATGTGTGTGCCCTGCAGGAACATGGGGTACAGGAATCTCATCATTTCCATCCACCTCTGTGACCCCCCAGCTCAGACCGCAGCCCGTCTCTTCAGTGGGTGTTCAGTCTGTCTTTGTGTAATCAATTAAATCTGAATATGAGAAGGCACTTTAGAAGGGTCATTCATATCCCTTTGTAAAGAATTCTGAACTCTTTCTTAATTATTGTTGACTAAGTGACTCTTCTTGATGGCAAAGCACTGGGAAAACTTTAAGCCTGTTTTTAGTTAAAATTATGATACTTTGTTGTAATTCTCTATTTTTATGATGTTGGCCCACAATGCAGAGTAATCAGATTATTTTAATTCCACATCAT
>NW_007815931.1:0-909 GCF_000696425.1 Galeopterus variegatus | reverse complement strand
CTCATCTCTTCTAGCCCACATCATACATCAGTGGGGAGGCCTTTGTGACATCAGTGGGGAGTCCTTTGTGACAATCAGTGGGGCGGCCTTTGTGACATCAGTGGGGAGGCCTTTGTGACATCAGCTTACATGAAGGAGCTGGAGGTAAGTGCCCTGCAGGCCAGCCTCTTCACCACCTCCCATGGTGGGGGCTGGGTACCCCGCTGCCACCTGAGACAGCCCCCACCTCACCCCTAATGATTGCTGTCTCTACCTCTCCCCCAGACCTCCTCCACCTCCTCCTCTCTGCACACGCCTCGGAGCAGATGCCTAGATCTAGCAGTAGCCCGGTGCTCCAGCTACGTAGAAAACAAACGTTGAAGGAGCATGATCCAAGAGTTGGTAAGAGTCCAGTGGGTTCCCCTGATTCCACACTGCCCATCCTGGGCTCCAATTTCCCCTTGGGGATCTTGAAGAAAAGGGCTGGGGGCCCCTGATGCCAAGAAAGAATGGGGTGCTGGGGAGCCTATGTCTCAGTGGGAGGTACCCTAGACCATGAAACATGGCTCTTTCTGTCGCTGCCCTGTCTGCCCACTCTCTCTTCTCCAGACACCCTTGCTTGACTCCTCGCCATATGTGCCCTGGTCTGTCCCCCTGCTGGAAACACTAGGCTGACTGTTGTCAGAAGCCCTGTGTTCCCACCCTGACTTAGCTCCTGCTTTGCTTTGTCTTTGGTTTTGGACAAGCCACCTCTCCTGCCAGGGCTTGAGTGTCCTGAGATAGAACTAGAGCATATCAAAGGCCCCTTTCAGCTCTAAGAATGAAAGATTTCTAGGCACACTTGAAACATCAGGGAGACAGGGATCATTCCTGTCCTTTTCATACCTGGATCCCTGCTATTAGGAACAGTTCCATCCCGTAGTGTGTGGT
>NW_007815930.1:0-909 GCF_000696425.1 Galeopterus variegatus | reverse complement strand
GGTCCCTCTGTTGAAGACTTCCTCTCTACACTAGTGTGAGAGGATGACAAATTCCCAGTAGAATAGAGGTGGCTGAGATCCACTTGGAAGGCTCGAGAGAGTTTGCTGGGCACAGAGACCACAGGAGCTGCACCAGTGGACAGTCTCCGGAGCTGGGCTGATGAGGTAGGCTGTTTACTGCTAGAGGCAGTGACAGTGGAGTAAAACTAAATCATAGTCAAGAAAAGAAGCAACATTTGTAACTGGAAAGGTAGTACTGAGGCCTGAGGGGAGACACAAGGTCAGAAATGAGAAATAATAACAACTTCAGGAGACGGGAGTGAGGGTGAAACAGGCCAGGGCAGGAGAGTCAGGACGAAACCGTGGATGGAGCTGGGGAGCCCAAAGGTGATTTTCATGAGCTGTGTCCTGTGTGGAGTCAAGCAATTTAGTTTTTAAAGGAGTTGGTCAGGATTAAGCAGCAAGAACTCTTGTAAGGAAGAAGAAAAATATTAAAGTTGACTTCAGGTGCTCATGTCCCCTGGCACCACAATGAGGAAACGGAGGGAAATCATTGGTGAGACTGGAGAGCAATGTGACCACAGAGAGGAGAGCAGAACACACTCAGCACCACAGAAGGCATGTGGTGGTGCCCAGATGGGGTCAGCAGCTCTCACTGCACCACCCTGTCTTCATCTCCAGCTGGGTAGGTTCCTGATAGCAACCCCTGCTGGGCTCAGATGATGGCTCCCACCCTCTGCTCTGAACCTTCTCACTCCCATCTCAGTTGTGATCTGGCTTTCCCCACCCCGCCTGTCCTCTCCAGGCTGACACATCTGTCTGGTGGTCTTCTTGCTTTTCAATTCCTTTTCTCCATAAGACTCTGTCTCCCAGCTCACCTCCTCTGGGCTATATGTCCCACAGCTGCAT
>NW_007815929.1:0-909 GCF_000696425.1 Galeopterus variegatus | reverse complement strand
AGTATATTCAACATTATACAATGCAGCAGTTTTTCATAGCCCTTTACCAGTTTCTGCCTTACACTCCTCTACCTCACTTCTTCTTTCCAACCCCCAATAACCTCAGTTCTGTTTTTTTTCTTTTGAAAGTTCAATGTATTATGGTGATAGTTGTATCTTTCTTTCTTTTTTCTTTTATTAAATTTATTTGTTTATTTTTTAGCTCTTACTTATGAGTGAAGACATGCAGTATTTCTCATTCTGTGCCTGGCTTATTTCACTTAACATGATTTTCTCTAAGTTCATCCATGTTTCTGTGAATGGCAGAATTTCATTCTTTTTTATGGCTGAGTAGTATTCCATTGTGTGAATATACCACATTTTCCCTCTCCACTCACCTGACAATGGACATTTAGGCAGGTTTCAACCCTTGGGTATTGTTAATAGAGCTGTGATAAACCTGAGGGTGTAGGTATCCTTTCAACATGATGATTTCCATTCCGTTGCATATATACCCAGCCATGGAATTTCTGGATCATACTGCAGTTCTATCTGCAGTTGTTTGACAAAACTCCATACCATTTTCCATAATGGCTGCACCAACTTATAGTCCCACCAACAGTGTAGAAGGGTTCCCGTTTCTCTGCATCCTAGCCAGCATTTGTTATCCTCTATCTTTTTGATAATAGTCAGTCTAACAGGGTGAGATAATATCTCCATGTGGTTTTGATTTGCATTTCCCTGATGCTGAATATTGTTGAGCTTTTTTCATGGATCTATTGGTCATTTGTATACCTTCCTTTGAGAAATGCCTATTCAGCTCCTTTGCCCATTCTTTTAATCGTGTCATTTGTTTTTATACTGTTAACTTGTTTGAGTTCCATGTATATTCTGGATATTAATTCTTTGTTGAATGCATTGTTTGCAAGT
>NW_007815928.1:0-909 GCF_000696425.1 Galeopterus variegatus | reverse complement strand
ATGGCTGGGGATAAATCAAGGAACCAGATTAACACAAATGTCTGAGCCTGTCAACCTTGTAGTTATAAAGCCAAGTTCATGGTTTGAAAACAATCATTGCCAAATCTGTAGCTTGAAGTGAAATTCTCTGCCAAATATATAAAACTCAGTTCAGTGTTAGTCAAACAAAATTTCAAAACTATTTCTCACTAATACCAAGAGTAATTGGCTGTTTGCATTTAGGACCGTAATGTAAGCATAAGTGTGCTTTTGTTGTAGTCTAGTTTCTTAGAGTTTTTCTATCTATACAGTACATGCTGGCCATTGCCTATCACTTTATCCAGGTTTGTTCTACATTTGAACTTAAAATACTCTATTTGAAAACCTAAGTCTTCTCATCCCAGAGCCATGATATATCTCTTGTTGCCCCATAGACTTTAATATAGAAGGTGCATATTAAGCTATGAATAGCCACTTTTTGTATGAGAATCAGGGCTTTCAATTGATTTAATAATAAAATTTTTGAAGACCAAGCAATAAACTTTTGCATCATAAAACTTGTCACAGTGTCATTGTTATTTTTAGAATTTTAATTATTTATACTTTTGTAAGCTATTTAAAAAGAAACCAGAGTAAAAATATAACAAGTATCTTTGTTTCTGGAAACCAGAATTAACAATTTATAACATTGCACTCATCACAGGGATAATGCTTAATAAAATACATGGAGCATTAAAGTTAAAATCACCCTTAACACTGCTCCAACACAGTTTCTCTCCAATTTTCCAGAGGTAAAGTCTATCATGTGCTTTGCTGATATCACAGTACAAATTTTTAGTTTTACAATCAATCATAGTATTTTTATTAGATCACTTTTCATTAATTTATATAAATTAAAATATTTTGTTTTATTTTATAATATTGATTTTA
>NW_007815927.1:0-909 GCF_000696425.1 Galeopterus variegatus | reverse complement strand
TATGGTAAATATTATTTCAGTTTAACCTGAGTAAAATAAAACTAAAGGAAGTCAGAAGAGAGGGCCAGGGTCACACTGCTAGGCCTTTGTATATGCTGAGGAGAACACTGGTTTCCTGCTACCAGATAAAGGCTCCAGAGTTTGGTAGATGGGACCAGTGAAGCAGGATCAGCTTTTGCTGAGCTCTCCCTCATGTCTCCAGGAATGTATGATCAAGTCGATTTTTCACAGTGTGATGAAATCAGTGTGTTGACTGTTGTCCAAAATTGCCTGGAATGAAATGAGAAATACTGAGTAGTTTAAAGGACAGATATTAAGATGTCAATATGGCCTCAGAGCCAAAGCCTTATTCCCCAGCATAATGTTTATTAGAAATTGTTCAACTACTTTAATCCCAGATTTCTGACCTTTTGTGTCAATCTCTCAACTGGCTACAATCTTGGGAGGAAAGAAGAATATTATTCACTAAATGCTTTCCCAAACCTTTCACAACCTCAATAATAGAGTTAAGACTAAACCCAGATTTTGTGATTCTAAGTGCAGGGACCTTGGAGCTATAACATATGCTTTTAAGTGTTTTATCAGGGTCTTAAGGGGACATCTGTGACCTCAAATTACACTTTGTTTCTACTCACAGTCAATAGGGGAATGCTTGCTGTCATTCTATAATTAGGGATGAAATTCAAAGTGGAAATGTTAACGCGATTTCTGGAGAATAAAGTGATCTGAGCACAGGCGTCTGTTTCATTCCTGACTTTGCCCATCCTTCCCAGAAATAAAGCCCACACTGGGGTTGGGGTGGGGAGGGCACTGCAAGAATGTTTTGAAAATCTACACAAAGAGATTTGGGGGGGCTTAGAAATTGGCTTATGAAGATTTAGAGGAAGTGGGTGGATTTGAGAAGTGAGT
>NW_007815926.1:0-909 GCF_000696425.1 Galeopterus variegatus | reverse complement strand
CCAGCCAGCAAACAAACAAACAAAAAACACAAGAAATAGGAACATTCCCAGCTTGAGTAATCAGGGTTGGTGTCGACTTGAGTGTTATAATGTGGATAGAGTGAAAGATGGGCAAACATTGTGGGGTGTGGATGGAATGTGTGAGGGGCTGCCATTGTGCCTAAAACCTATCCCTGGTTTTCTCTTTTCCTGCCTTGTTCAAATTCCTGTGTTTTCTTAGATTCTTCAACTTCCCCTCAGTGATTCTATTTGCACATCCAGGGAACTCAGCCTTGTCGCACACTTTAGAATCTATAGTCCCCCATTGTTGAACTTCTAAATCCCGTGCCTCTCTCTTAAACGCTTACACATATGGTATGTGGGGATCCTTTAAACACAGGATGATTGGCAGGGATTGGGTGGCGGGAGTCACTGCCTGATTTTTGACACTCTAGATACAGTTTGTCATTCCCTCTCTTTTGTATGTCTGCCACCTGTCCATAAAAATGGAGACAGTAATATGCAGTTGGATGTGCATACCTCACCTTGAGCCCACCTCAAATAATATAATGGCCAATAATGCAATCTCTTTTGAAGTAAAGGAAGGGGGAAATGATCTGTCCTATGAAGTAAAATCCTCAGAGCCAAGGAGAGGAGGCTTAGGGATGTTCCTGAGTGTTTCCATACTAGCCATGTATTGTAGCTTTCTGTCCTCAACCACAAACTTCTATTGTTAAACTTATTTCTAAGGATCTTATTTTGATTCTATTGTAACTAGAATTGTTTCTTCAATTTTAAAGGGGTGCACGGATGAAGGAATCATGCAAGACCTGGGCTAACAGTTCTCCAGAGAAGTTCCGCTTTATTCGAAAACTGCACGTACATTTATAGGGTGCTGTGCTCTGGGGTGGGAGAGAGAGTGGATGGGGC
>NW_007815925.1:0-909 GCF_000696425.1 Galeopterus variegatus | reverse complement strand
ATATACAAATTCAATGCAATCCCCATCAAAATTCCAATGACATTTTTCTCAGGAATGGAAAAATATATCCAGACATTTACGTGGAATAATAGAAGATCACACATAGCCAAAGCAATCCTGAGCAAACAAAATAAAGCTGGAATTATAACACTACCTGACTTTATACTACAAAGCTATAATAAGCAAAACAGCACGTACTGGCATAAAAACAGACACACAGGTCAATGGAATAGAATAGAGAACCCAGAGATCAACTCATACACCTACAGCCAACTGATATTTGACAAAGGCACCAAGTCTACACACTGGGGAACAGACTGCCTCTTCAGCAAATGGTGCTGGGAAAACTGGATATTCATATGTAGGAGAGTCAGACCAGACCTCTACATCTCACCATATACCAAAATCAACTAAAATGGATTAAGGAACTAAATATACATCCTGAAACAATAAAAATCCTTAAAGAAAATATAGGAGAAACACTCCAGAAAGTAGGATTGGGTACAGACTTCATGAATGTGACCCCAAAAGCACAGGCAACCAAAGGAAAAATAAACAAATGGGAGGTCAAACAAAAAGCTTCTGCACAGCAAAAGAATCAACAGAGTGAAAAGACAACCAACAGAGTGGGAGAAAATATCTGCAAAATATATATCTGACAAAGGATTAATATCCAGAATATACAGGAACTCAAACCACTTTACAGAAAAAAAAGTAAAAACCCAATTGAAATATGGGCAAAGGAGCTGAACATGAATTTCTCAAAGGAAGATATACGAATGGCCAACAGACACATGAAAAAATGCCCAACATCATTCAGCATTTGGGAAATGCAAATTAAAACCACTTTGGGGAGCAAGATGGCGACGGGTCTGGAGCGGGCATGCCAGAGGACAGAGCGAGCCTGAG
>NW_007815924.1:0-909 GCF_000696425.1 Galeopterus variegatus | reverse complement strand
TTCCAGACTCAGATCAATCTTCTGATCTGTCAGTCCTCCACATTTCTCTCTCTTCCCCACTTCTGGCCTCCAGATGCTCATCCTCAGCCCAACTCCTCCCCTTCTCCCCCTTCATCATGTAACTACCCTGCCTCAGCTCTGGCTTTTTATAACCCTTCCGTGAAGTGGCTGAGATGGAAGGAATTCTCCAAGTCCATTTACAGGGAGCAGGTCTGGATGGCAGTTCAGGTACATGCTCAAAATAATAGGCGGCCTGTGGGACCCATTGCTGTTGCTTGCATGGACCCAAATTGGAACTACCAGGCTGGCCACAGGGATCAGCATCTCCGGGACAACATGATCACACACCTACTTCACAACTTCCAAAAGGCTACTCACAAGTCAGTCAATTGTGACAAGCTTAGAGAAATCACAAAGAGATCTGCTGAAAATCTCAGTGAGTTCCTAACCTGCCTCTCTGAGGCTTTAAATAAATATATATGTATAGACCCAAACTCCCCTGCAGGCATGGCCCTCTTATACTCTCATTTCATTACCCAATCAGCCCTTGATATTCAAAAAAACTATAAAAGAGATCAGGCCAAATACCAGCTCCTGGCTAATGCCATCCATGGCTCACATACTCCAAAGCCGGCTGCCTCTAGGGGCAAGCCACCCAAGAACTGCTTCAAATGCAGTCAACTGGGCCACTCAGCATGGGCCTGTCATAACCCCAGGCCCCCTAACCAGGCCCTGTTCTCACTGCAAATGTCCAGATCACTGGGGGATTGACTGTGCCACTCGCCAGAAAGGGAGTGGCCCAATTCCCAGCCTTTGGCTTCACGGCCATCCCTACTGGAGCTTCTTGACTTTGCCCAGGAGGAGGACTGATGATGCCCAGGGGCCTAGGCCCCCATGGAGATCACAACA
>NW_007815923.1:0-909 GCF_000696425.1 Galeopterus variegatus | reverse complement strand
AAAAAAAAAAAAAAAAAAAAAAAAAAAAAAACTTTAAAAATAAAATACAATAACAACAAAACCCCATCAGTGGCAAGGTGCTATTCCTAAAGAAAGCACAGAATGCTCTAGAAGTGCAGAGCAGAACATCGAATACAGTCAAGGCATGCCCAAAAAGGTTTTTCTAAGAAGATGGAAGCTTGAAGTTGGACTTTATATAAGTGGAAGCCAGTCAGTGAAAGAGTGGGTGTTTAAAGAAGCAAATAGCAAATACAAAGGACAAAATACGGATAGAACTGTGCACAGAGCCCAGTGGGTAATTCAGTCTGGCTGGAAAACAGGATCCTGACAGGGACAGAGTGAGGTAAGGAGGTAGCTGTGGTCAGGCACAGGTCCTGAGGGACATTGTATGCCCAGCCACGAAGGTTGACTGAGATGTAACCCAAAGGCAATGAGGACTTACAGATTTTAAAGCCAGAGAGTGACATGATTAGACTCATGTTTTGGAAAACTTCTTTGTGAGTGAGGAAGATGAATTGGAGGGGGACAGAAATGGAGGCAGAGAGGCTAATTAGCAGGCGAGGTGACTGACTGGGTGTGGGAGGCAAAAGGCAGAGAGAGGAGTTTGGAATATTTCCAAGTTTCCTCTGCAATGCCTGTTTGGGGATCAGGAGGAAGGTTATCTTGAGGTGTTCCCAGGTCTCTGACTCAGCTCAAATTGGAGGTGAGGCAGAGACCAGCTGGTTCCCTCCTGTTTGCTTTATTCTCCTCTTGGCAGGCGGCAGAAGACGTGTCTTCTAGTCTCTGGTTCCCTCCTGTTTGCTTTATTCTCCTCTTGGCAGGCGGCAGAAGACGTGTCTTCTAGTCATAGGAAGGTAAATAACTTCGTCAGTTCTCTCATCTATAAAATGAGACAGTGGGATTGGATCT
>NW_007815922.1:0-909 GCF_000696425.1 Galeopterus variegatus | reverse complement strand
ACACTATTCATGTATTCATTCATTCATTCATTCATTTATTCTACAAGCATTTGTTGAGAGATTATCATGTGCTGAGCATTCTGCTAGGTACTGGTAAGACAGTTACCTAACAGTTTCTGCCCTCAGACATTTATACTTTGGTAAAACATGTCATTGTTAACTATTCTAACTTGTCATCCCCAGTCTCTACAATCTGATAAACGAAGTCATAGCGTGGTAAATTTTTTTTTTTCCTTTTTGTCTTTTTTCATGTCCGGCAACGGATCGCAACCCTCAGTGTCACGCCTGTACCGGACCGGGACTGGCAACGGGATCGCAACCCTCAGTGTCACGCCCGCATCTCGCTCAGCCACTGAGCGGGAACCAGTCTGTATGTGGGATCTGAACCCTCGGCGGGAGCGCCGCCACGCTCCCCGCACTGTAGCAGTGCGCCACCGGGCCGGCCCTAAATTATTTTAACTGTAAAATAAGACACCTGCATGACAATGTTTAATATAGAAGGACTCAATTACAAGGGTAGACTTTCGTTTATTTATTTATTTTTTTGGCAGCTGTCTGGCACAGGGATCCGAACCCTTGACCTTGGTGTTAGAACACCAACAAGATAGACTTTTAGACATTCCTCAAAACATTGAAGACTTAAGATTTTGACTATGCCTAACGTCAGCCTTTGGGAACAACTGTTTCCAAATTGGGTTAGTGCTACCTGAACTTCACCACCAGCTTCCAAAATTGCCCAGACAGATTTGGGGACCCCATGGCCACAGCGCACCTGGTGACACCATTAACAACATCAGTGTATGCGTGGCTTCAGGGACCCCAGCCTCATTCAAGAGAATATGCTGAGTACACTGGGACCTTTGCTTCTGAAGCAGTCAGCATAGAATTTCTAGAAGAAAGAAGGAAAAA
>NW_007815921.1:0-909 GCF_000696425.1 Galeopterus variegatus | reverse complement strand
GACTCTGCTCACAGATTGCATAAAGGGGAGGGAAAGAGAGGGCAGGGGCGCATTTCATCACGAGATATTTAACCCGCTCCACCCTGGCTTCCCTAAATCAAGCATTCTGTGTGGAAGTCAGAGACCAGGGATTGTAGTTTTATATGTACTTCGTCTATGCACTGTATCAGAGAGCCAGGTACTGGAAATAAAATCTGATTATATTTTAGCTTAACTCAATCACATCAGATAAAACTTCTTAGACATGGAAATTGATCCAGAAGCTGAATATATCAACTTCTCTCCAGCTGCATATTGGAAAATAAAATTCAGCCAGTACCCTAGTGGAGAGAGTTCAGAGTCAAGGACTGTCCACACACCATGAATTTTAGTAAACATTGAGTCCAGATGGTATCTTCTCTTTATTGAATAAGTCAATAGAAAACATTTCATCATGGGGCTTAGGAAATCCCACTGCAAAAGAAAAGAGAGGAAACATCTTCCCGAAGGTTCAGATGGAGAGTGAATTCTGAAATGACCTCCTGCAGAAATAGAACATATTAAAGAGTCATTTGCATCACAGAATGCAAGAAGACATGGCTTTAATGACAAAAGGGCAGAACTTTATATTGGGAGAATATGATGCAATGAAAATACAGGAAGGTCAGCCACAAAGGGAACTGGGTAAACTAAGGAACCACTGCAAAGCTATTAAAAACGCAACAGCTGAATTTCAAGCCTCACTGAAGGTAGTAGACTGCAGGCTGGACACAAAAACAAGGGAACCACCGGAGCAGAGCTGCATGTTAGAATCTCTCCTAGAGTGCAGAGGAAAAGCACAAAGACTTTTAACCAGAATGATGTGGGCATGGATACTAGCTGTGGAGGATAGTGAAGTGGGAGCAACCTCACAATTTCATACACTCCTGA
>NW_007815920.1:0-909 GCF_000696425.1 Galeopterus variegatus | reverse complement strand
GGGTGCCTAATGGCCACAGCCAGGTGGGACACAGCCAAGTAAGTATGGGTGCCTCACTCTGAGTCAGCTAATTAATGGAGTTGAGGTTTTCTGGTAAATTTAAACTGTTGTCAGAGGGATAGTAGAAGCTTAGAAATATTAAAGTTTTCTGTAAGCTGATCAACATCTCTTGATTACTTGCCAAGATATTTTTGGTTGTGAAGCAGTATCTGTGGATAAATCAGCCATGAAAATGAGCTTCGGCTATGGTAGATTTCTAGCTCTTAGATACTGTTGACTAAAGTCTGCGTTAGGTTGAACACAGAACACTCCATCATACCAGTAGTGGGGCTAGAACAGAATTGCTTGACTCCAGTTCAATGCTGCTTTATTACTTTAAGTTGTAAAACTGACTGTCAGGATGGAATAAACAGAGTAGCCTGTAGCAGAAAAACATTCATAGGCTGATAATTGGGTAAAAGTAAAGCAGATGTAAGTCAAATTACTGGATCCCACTTCTTTCTAAGGCATAATTCACAATGTAAAAATCCTCCAAGAAACCTGTTCTTCTACTGGTTAGGAGATAAATATGACTGCCTAAGAAGCCAGACAGGTAAATACATCTCCTATATTGCTCTACTTTGCTCCTATAATTAATCCTGGAACTAAAATGCTTCTGAATCTTCTAGGGAGTTTTGAAAAAACAAATTGCTAAAAGAAAGGGCATGCTTTCAAAAACACAAGTTATTTGTGATAGCCACTGCTTTGTTTTCCCAGAGAATGGCAATGGTATGACTCAAAAAGCTTAATTAAGAGGTTATATTGCTTCGTGACTTCCTGTTTGTTTCTGCTTTTCCCCTCTAAGGTGACTCAGCCAAGGTAAGGTGTGTGCATTAGTTGAAACAATTCTTTTACAAGTTGGCTTTTCAT
>NW_007815919.1:0-909 GCF_000696425.1 Galeopterus variegatus | reverse complement strand
GCCCGACTGCTCCCCGCCTGCCTGGCTCCCACCTACCACACCAGGCCAGGCGCCCACAACAAAGCTGCCTCCATTTTCTCGGGTGGGGGCGGAGACAGCCAGCTGAGATCAGGCAGATCAGCCATCTCTGCTTGGCGTGGCTCCTCACTGAGATGTGCCATTTGCTTACCTCAGCACAAGGCACTCCGGGGCCTGTGGACTGGCCTACAATCCCACTCTCCCAGTGGATCTCTGACAGGGCTGGTAGTGTGGAGAGCCCCCTGCCAGCGTCAGGAGAGCAGGGAAGAGGAGCCCGCCCAGATCGTCTCTCCACCACACCCTGGGCGTCGGCCCCAGGTAAACTCCCTGTTTCTAGGAGGCAGATTCCATCTTTGGGGGCCTCAGTTTTCAAGAACGCTTAACTGATTTTTGGTGGGGAGAAGGGAGCCCGGAGTGCTCTGGAGCTACATTGAAGCTGCCGGAGAGCTCTCCCGGAGGGCTGACCCATGCTAGGAGGAGTCAAAGAGGAACTGTGTGCTGACGGACCCTCCCGTGATGAGTTCACACCCAGCAGTGGGAGAGACTGGACACCTTCTGGACAGGGCGGGGCAGGGCACAGCTTTGATGTCTCAGCTGAAAGCCAAGGTTTGTAGAAGACACGCCTCAGCCCTGTTCTGAGCACACAGAGTGGGGAGGGGTCGGGCAAAAGGAGGCAGAGTCTCAGAAATAAATAAATAAATTTATAACAATAATTACACACTCTGCGGGAATCCTTTGCAAGGCTCAATAGCCCCATCTAGTGTACACAGAGTGTAAAAACACCCCAATAGCAAGGTGCAGAACACACACACCTTACGGGACTGGTAGGGTGAAGCAGACTTTCCGCAGAGGTCCAAGATCCGAGTGAAAATCCCTGCCAAAATGAACAAA